>NC_081552.1:18501522-18801522 GCF_963082655.1 Stomoxys calcitrans
TCCTTAGCAATTTGGTTATTAATTTCCATCAAGGATTCAGGGCAACTATTTGTGTCTGTGTATATTAATAGGTATGCGTGTGAGCATAAAAGCCTTTTCTTATAAAGTTCTTAATTATGTTGAGGCCAGCTTTTAATGTTAAGTAAGTAAGCAAGTTAGCAGGAAGGCAGCCATGGAAGCAAGTTATACAAATACAAGACTTAAGACCAACATTTTATATTTGTACAAACTCTAAGGCAAATGAAGAACTGTAGCTTTGCAACTACCTAATGTAACGTGGCTGCAAGTGTTCCATATTTGGTTTGGTATTAATTTTTGAAACAGGCTTGCCCAAGGCATTCAATAATTACAAAGATGACCATAAACTGTATAAGCAATCATGATTGATGTTACATAAACCAACGCACACGTAAACACACACACACACACACAGGCTCATATACACTAGACAAAGTGTTTACTTAAAATGGGCAAATATAAACTTTGATAGAAAATTAAAATGAAAATTAATTAAAACTTTATCAGAGTTCAGAGGTGGGAAGGGCGATGAAATTCGAGTATTATTAATTTTATAATTAAATATTGTAAGCCTAAAGCAAAACCAAAAAAAACTTTTGTATTGATCCAACAGGAAAGAGGGCAGAAGAAAATAAGCGTAAAAGTTGAATTTTACATATTTGAAAAAATTATAATTGCGAATAAAACTTGAAGGGAAGGACAATAATTGTCTATGGGCTAGGGCAATGAGTCAAGAGCTCAAATTTGGCAACGGTTAATATATAAAAGAAACAAACAGAGCGAATCGAGGTCTTTACCGGAGAAATTGCCGATTCCATTCCATTTTTATACCCTCCACCATAGGATGGGTGTAACTAATCTTACCATTCCGTTTGAACAACTCGAAATATTCATCTAAGACCCCATAAACTTTATATTGGGTTTCCCAAAAAGTAATTGCGGATTTTTTAAAAGAAAGTAAATGCATTTTTTAATAAAACTTAGAATGAACTTTAATCAAATATACTTTTTTTACACTTTTTTTCTAAAGCAAGCTTAAAGTAACAGCTGATAACTGACAGAAGAAAGAATGCAATTACAGAGTCACAAGCTGTGAAAAAAATTTGTCAACGCCGACTATATGAAAAAATCCGCAATTACTTTTTGGGCAACCAATATATACATTCACGATCGTGTCGACATTCTGAGTCGGTCTAGCTCTGTCCGCCCGTCTCATATAACCAATCTCCCGATTTGACTTTTGCAGCCCCTGGAAGCCGCAATTTTTTATCGATTTGGTTGAAGTTTTGCCATAGTGTTCTGTTCAGACTTTCAACAACTGTGCCAAGTACGGGTTATATCGCATCGGTTTATAACCTGATATAGCTCCCATATAAACCGATCTCCCGATTTGACTTCTTGAGCCCTTACAAGCCGCAATTTTTGTCCGATTTGGCTCAAATCTTGCATGTGGTGTTCCGTTAGAACTTTCAACAACTGTGTCAAGTACGACCGATTTGACTTTGACCGATTTGGCTGAAATTCAGCATGTATTTTTATACCCTCCACCATAAGATGGGGGGGTATACTAATTTCGTCATTCTGTTTGTAACTACTCGAAATATTCGTCTGAGACCACCATAAAGTTATATATATTCTTGATCGTCGCGACATTTTATGTCGATCTAGCAATGTCCGTACCGTCTGTCCGTCCGTCCTGTCCGTCCGTCTGTCCGTCCGTCTGTCTGTTCGAAAGCTACGTTAACTCCGAAGGAGTAAAGCTAGCCGCTTGAAATTTTACACAAATACTTCTTATTAGTGTAGGTCGGTTGGTATTGGAAATGGGGCATATCAGGTCCATGTTTTGATATAGCTGCCATATAAACCGATCTTGGGTCTTGACTTCTTGAGCCTCTAGAGTGCGCAATTCTTATCCAATTGGAATGAATTTTGCACGAAGTAGGTGTTCGTTATTATATCCAACAACTGTGCCAAGTATGGTTTCAAATACGAGTCCTTAACCTGATATAGCTTGTCATATATAACGATCTTGGGACTTGACTCGTTGAGCCTCTAGAGTGTGCAATTCTTGTCCGATTTGAATGTATTTTGGCACGCAACGACGTGTTTTGTTATGATATCCAATAAACTGTGCAAGTATGGTTCAAATCGGACATACATAACCTTATATAGATCGTCCTATATACCGATATTGGGTATTGACTTCTGAGCAATAGAGTGTGCAATTCTTGTCAGATTGGAATGAAATTTTTGTACGACGGATTCTATGACATGACCATCAACATACGTATTTATTATGGTCTGAATCGGTCTATAGCCCGATACAGCTCCCATATAAATCGATCTCTCTATTTTACTTCTTGAGCCCCCAAAGGGCGCAATTCTTATTCGAATTGGCTGACATTTTTGCACAGGTCTCCAATATATAATTTAATTGTGGTCCAAAACCGGACCATATCTTGATATCGCTCTAATAGCAGAGCAAATCTTTTCTTATATCCTGTTTTGCCTAAGAAGAGATGCCGGGAAAAGAACTCGACAAATGCGATCCATGGTGGAGGGTATATAAGATTCGGCCCAGCCGAACTTAGCACGCTTTTACTTGTTTTTTGTTATGATCTTCAATAACTATGCCAAATAACTCCCATATAAAGCGATCTCCCGATTTGACTTCTTAAGACCTTACAAGCCGCAATTTTTGTCCGACTTGGCTGAAATTGAGCATGTAGTGTTTTGTTATGACTTGTAAAGCGGTCACTCGATCATCCTTGTTCAGATCGTAGCAGCTTTAATTTTTGCTGGTTTGACAGCCCTATAACTTAATTTATTTTGTATAAGTTCTTAGCAAGAATCCATGGTGGTGCACGGTCCCAAGATTCGGCCTGAACTAACACACCGCTTTAGTTTGTTTTTATTCGAAATTACTTTCAGTGTAACTCATGAAATAAATATTTCCCTTGCTCCTCATTAAGGCACGAAGGGATTGGTATGTTGAATCTATATCTGAGTTATTCTGAGTCCATTCTGAGTTAAGCTGCTTAACTTCCAAGGTATACTAGAAAGTTATGTGTAATTAAAACAGTTCCAGATCAGCTCAAGAACTTCATTTATCATTTCATTGATAATAACTCAATTAAGTAAAATCTCTTAAAGGGGCTAATGCTGCAAGACAATATTACACCATCATGAGTGTTAAGGATCAACAGTGATAATAACTACCAGCGCATGCCTGCTGCTACCCCTTCTCAAATTTTTCAGGCTATCATCTCACGAAGACAATTCTGTCGATACAACAATAGGCATTAAAATGGGCTTTTACGCATTAAAATGTTACTCTTAGAGTGAGTGGGGACGTTGATGGTGAGGCCAAACAATATGGCGAAGGAGGAGGAAGACCTTTTATCAATGTTGGCAATGGTGACAGTGTCGTCGATGATGTTGACGACTATGACTACGACGACTATAATGATTATATCCCTTGAACGTGCTTTTAACGTAATCTCCGGTATTTAGATGCAATAATTGCGTGTTGTATATGTAAAGATACAAAAACAGCACAATCAGCGTCAACAAGAGCAACAATGTCACTGTAAATGTTTTAGCGCAACGAAAAGAATAACAGAGAAACCAAGTAATAATGTGTTAAGTTCGGCCGTGCCGAACTTTGGTTACCCACCACCAATGGATATAATAATCACCCTATTTTTTATTTTAACTCCACCGCCATATCCATAGTTATATCCGAATAGGGGCTATTCTGCATAATTTTTGATTCAGGTCCCAAAAACTATTATACAAGTCACAGTTTCAGCAAAATCAGGCAATAAATCCACTTTTTATAGGATTAAGACCCTAATTTGGAAGATCGGTCTATATGGCTGCTATATCTATATATAGTCTGATTCGAACTACATTTCCGATTCGGATGTTATGCGGCTTAAAAACAGCTCACTATTTCAAATTTTCTCCGAAATCGGTTAACAAATAAAGCTTTTATAGGCACCAGACCCTTTATCTTAATACAGTCCTCTGAATCATAATTAAGTGGGATGTCAGGATGCTTAAAACAACTCACTATTTCAAATTTCAGCGAAATCGGGTAATAAATAATGCTGTTATGGGCTTTACACTTAATCGGCATATCGGTCTATATGGCAGCCATATCCAAATATTGTCCGATCTGAAATATATTGGGTCGGAGTGTCAGGATGCTTAAAACAACACCTTTTTTCAAATTTTATCGATATCGGGTAAAAAATACAGCTTTATGTGCTTAAGACTCTTAACCTGCAGATCGGTCTATATGGCTGCTATATATCTAACTATAGTCCGATCTGAACCAAATTTGGGTCGGACCTCGGGAGGCTTAGAATAACTCTTTTTTTTCAAATTTAAGCGATATTGGGTAAAAAAATTATGTATTTATGGGCTTCAGACTCTAAATCGGCAGATCGGTCAATATGGTGAAGCTATATATAAATATAGACTGATCTGTAACCATATTTGGTTCCGATGTCGCGAGTTTTAATACAACCCACTATTTCAAATTTCAGCGATATCGTGGTAATTAAATGCAGTTTTATGCGTTTCAGACCCTTTATCGGCAGATGTTTATATAGCAGCTATATCTACATACAGTTCAATTTGACCCCGTTCAAGGACTTAACCTGCGTGCAGCAAAAGTACGAATCTGTGCGAAATTTCAGCTCAATTTAAAACCCTCCACCATAGGATGGGGGGTATACTAATTTCGCCATTCTGTTTGTAACTACTCGAAATATTCGTCTGAGACCCCATAAAGTATATATATTCTTGATCGTCGCTACATTTTATGTCGATCTAGCCATGTCCGTCCGTCCGTCTGTCTGTCGAAAGCACGCTAACTTCCGAAGGAGTAAAGCTAGCCGCTTGAAATTTTGCACAAATACTTCTTATTAGTGTAGGTCAGTTGGTATCGTAAATGGGCTATATCGATCAATGTTTTGATATAGCTGCCATATAAACCGATCTTGGGTCTTGATTTCTTGAGCCTCTAGAGTGGGCAGTTCTTATCCGATTGGAATTAAATTTTGCACAACGTGTTTTGTTATGATATTCAACAACTGTGCCAAGTAAGGTTCAAATCGGTCCATAACCTGATATAGCTGCCATATAAACCGATCTTTGGTCTTGACTTTTGAGCCTCTAGAGTGCGCAATTCTTATCCGATTGGAATGAAATTTTGTGCAACGTGTTTTGCTATGATATCCAACAACTGTGCCAAGTATGGTTAAAATCGGTCCATAACCTGATATAGCTGCCATATAATCCGATCTTGGGTCTTGACTTCTTGAGCCTCTAGAGAGCGCAATTCTTATCCGATTTGAATAAATTTTGGCACGAAGTATTTTGTTGTGATATCCAACAACTGTGCCACGTATGGTTTGAATCGGTCGATAACCTGATATAGCTGTCATATAAACCTATCTTGGGTCTTGACTTCTTGAGCTTCTAGAGGGCGCAATTCATATCCGTTTGTACTGAAATTGTGCACGACGTGTTTTGTTATGATATCCAACAACTGTGCCAAGTATGGTTTAAATCGGTCCATAACCTGATATAGCTGTCATATAAACCTATCTTGGGTCTTGACTTCTTGAGCCTCTAGAGGGCGCAATTCTTATCCGATTTGCCTGAAATTTTGTACGACAAATTCTCTCATGACCATCAACATACGTGTTTATTATGGTCTGAATCTGTCCATAGCCCGATACAGCTCCCATATAAATCGATCTCTCTATTTTACTTCTTGAGCCCACAGAGGGCGCAATTCTTATTCGAATTGGCTGACATTTTACACAGATCTCCAACATATAATTTAATTGTGGTCCAGACCGAACCATATTTTGATATCGCTCTAATAGAAAGCAAACCTTTTCTTATATCCTGTTTTGCCTAAGAAGAGATGGCGGGAAAAGAAGTCGACAAATGCGATCCATGATGGAGGGTATATAAGATTCGGCCCGGCCGAACTTAGCACGCTTTTACTTGCTATTTGCTTGAGACTCTAAATTGGAAGATCGGTAGATATGGCAGCTATATCTTATTAAACCGACCACCGAAGGATGGGGGTATATTCATTTTGTCATTCCGTTTGCAACACATCGAAATATCCATTTCCGACCCTATAAAGTATATATATTCTTGATCAGCGTAAAAATCTAAGACGACCTAGGCATGTCCGTCCGTCTGTCTGTTGAAATCACGCTACAGTCTTTTAAAATAGAGATATTGAGCTGAAACTTTGCACAGATTCTTTTATTGTCCATAAGCAGGTCAAGTTCGAATATGGGCTATATCGGACTATATCTTGATATAGTCCCATATACCGATCCTCCGATTTAGGGTCTTAGGCCCATAAAAGCTACATTTATTATCCAATTTTGCTGAAATTTAGGACAGTGAGTTGTGTTAGGCCCCTCGATATTCATCGTCAATTTGGCTGAGATCGGTCCAAATTTGAATATAGCTGCCATATAGACCGATCCTCCGATTTAGGGTCTTAGGTCCATTAAACCCGCATTTATTTTCCGATTTTGCTAAAATTTGTGACAGTGAGTTGCCTTAGGCCCTTCGACATATTTCTCCTATTTGGCCCTGATCGGTTCAGATTTGGATATAGCTGCGGCTTTGGGCCCATTAAAGCCGCATTTATTGTCCGATGTCGCCGAAATTTGGGACAGTGAGTTGTGTTGGGCCCTTCGATATTTGTCAGCAATTGGCTCAGATCGGTCCAGATTTGGATAAAGCTGCCATATAGACCGATCTCTCGGTTGAACAATGACTTGTACTTATAAGCATTTGGTCTAAATCGTATGATATGTCTATATAGCTGCTATGGGGCATAAGGTATGCACTTTTCATTGGATTTTGACGAAAGGTGGTTTACATAATCGGGTATATTTATATATATGGTTGTGGGGTATCCAAAGTTCGGCCCGGCCGAACTTAACGCCTTTTTACTTGTCTTATTCTGATCGTATGAGGGAAAACTTCAAACCAGTCACTGTAAATAATCGGATAATAAATACTTCTTCTGAGGACTTAGACATTGTGTCGGCAGATTGTTCCATATGGCAGCTATATCTAAATATCGTCCGATCCGAACCATATTTAAGCCTAACGTTGGGTGGCTAAAGTAACTCACTGTTTCCAATTTCAACGAAATTGGGTAATAAATGCAGCTTTTATGGGCTTCAGATCCTTCCTCAATCGATAGATCGGTCTATATTTCAGCTATATCCAAATATAGTCCGATCTGAACCACATTTTGGTCGAATTTCGAGAGGCTTAAAAAACTCACTGTTTCCAATTTCAGCGAAATAGCGCAATAAATCCCCTTTTAATGAGCTTCAGGCTCCTAATCGGCAGATCGGTCTATATGGCTGCTATATCTAAATATACAGTCTAATCTGAACTATACTACTTAATGCAGCTTTTATGGGTTTAAGACCCTAAATCGCCAGATCAGCGATGCAGCAAACATTTTTTTTTCAAGTGATTTTTATACCCTACACCACTACTGTGGTACGAGGTACTATAACTTAGTGAACTTGTTTGTAACACCAAAAGGAAGAGAGATAGACCCATTGATTTAGCTATGTCCGTCGGTCCGTCTGCCTATCCGTCTGTCTGTCCATGTTAATTGTGTACAAAGTACAGGTCGTAATTTTCATCCGATCGTCTTCAATTGCATGAAATTGGAAAAAGTTGATTCAGCTTTGGATATAGCTCCCATATATTGTATATATTCGTCGTAGTTGGACTAAAATTGCTTTTGTCGCGAAATTTTGCAGAATGAGTTCTCGTAGAAGTGTAGAAATTTTTGAAGAATTTCATAGAAATCGGTCCAGATTTAGATATAGCTCCAATATATATGTTCGACCGATTGGAACTTAAATTGCAATTATATCGTTATATGTATGCCTATTCTCACACAATTTTGTATGAGTGATTCTTTTACAAGTCTCGACGTTATTAATGAATTTCATAGAAATCGGTTCAGTTTTATATATAGCTCCCATAAATATTTTCGTCCGATTTTGAATAATACTCAATAATTTAGTAATTTGTTAACAGATCTTCACAAAATTTGACACCAAGGGTTCTCTTCTGATGGCAGATGCATTTCATAGAAATTTGTTCAGTATAAGATAAAGCTCCCATATATATGCATCTCCCGATTTTCTCTTTTATCAAATGTAAGCACGTCCCACCTCCAAACCTACTAAATATATGTATAGACCAATATACAATATGGGACTCAAATGAAAAGTATGTAAGATTACAAAAACATATCTAAAAAAACATTTTTTTTATCCAATTTTCGAAGCAAGTGTTTGGGGACCACTCCAACTCCCACAACACCCCATATAACATATGGTGGGACCAACTGTGGGACCAAGTTTCTGCGAACCCTTCTGTGGGACTTTCCAAACATCCTTCCCCAAAACATCCCCCAAACAGGACTTATTTCAATACTTACCATGGCGATATGGGGCACAAAAAAAAAGGGATTTGAGTGTAGAATACGAATGCGATATCCAAATGTGGGACCAAGTAGCTGGGGTGCCACCCCTCCCAAAAAGGTCAAATTTACGACCATAGCAATATGGGACTCAAATGAGAAGTATTTGGGAGTAGAGCAATAAATTCGTACCCACTTTCGGGAGGTACACACCACTCCGTAAACCCACCAACCAGGATGGTGGTTGGGCGGGCCTTCCCACTTCCAAAATCCCCATGTAAATATCGGACTCAAATAAAGTCTCTTAAGAGTGGATTACATCTAATATCCAAACTTAAATGACCCTAAAACCGATTTTCGTTTGTTCCTCTTTCGAGACGAGCTGAATGATCGAAGATGCAAATGGAAAAGGAAAGCCAAAGGTAGCAACACACACCAACCACTATGGGACGCGTTTCGTCTTTGGTTAGAAGACTTTTCAACCATATTAAGTGTGATGGCTTCAAGGGCCGTACGTTGGTATGTTGTATTTTAAATCGTATTAATTGCGAAAACGCATCTATGATACAATTACCACATTAACCAAGCTCGACAACCCTGCTTATTAGCTGTACTTTTTCCAATGCATTAATATTTGTGTAATGGCAGACATTCTTTCTGTGGTAAATTACACTTTCTTCCGTACCACACATGTTTTTGTGCATCTGTTGGAAGTTGTATTGATGGCTTCGAAAGCTAAGATAACGGCATTGGCTCTCGCCGTTGCTCCGTGGTCCCAGGTTCGAATCCTGGCCGAGCTCTGCCGAATTTTAATTTTTCAAGTTTCTATTGCCTGTTAGGGCGAGATCATTAAATTTCCAAATTTTCGTTTTTAAACCTTCGAGCGAATTCATAGACCCATAAAGATAATATTGGATTCAGATAAAGGCATTTATATTGTTATGCTATTAGCAAAGCGTTAGACATATACTATTTTCTGTAGCATGGTATTATACCAAAAGCTCTTTAATTGTCAAATATAAATTTGCAAAGGATAGTTTTGTTCCATATAAAGTAAATGAAGGCGCAGAGGAGCTGGCTCGGATAAGCTTGAAATAAAACAAGTAAAAGCGTGCTAAGTTCGGCCGGGCCGAATCTTATATACCCTCCACCATGGATCGCATTTGTCGAGTTCTTGTCCCGGCATCTCATCTTAGGCAAAAATGGTTTTAAGAAAAGATTTGCTCTGCTATTAGAGCGATATCAAGATATGGTCCGGTTTGGACCACAATTAAATATATGTTGGAGACCTGTGTAAAATGTCAGCCAATTCGAATAAGAATTGCGCCCTTTGGGGACTCAAGAAGTAAAATAGAGAGATCGATTTATATGGGAGCTGAATCGGGCTATAGACCGATTCAGACGATAATAAACACTTATATTGATGGTCATAAGAGAATCCATCGTACAACATTTCAGGCAAGTCGGATAATAATTGCGACCTCTGAAGGCTCAAGAAGTCAAGATCCCAAATCGGTTTATATGGCAGCTATATCAGGTTATGAACCGATTTGAACCTTATTTGACACTATGTAGTTGAAAGTAAAAATAAAATACGTCATGCAAAATTTCAGCCAAATCGGATAGGAATTGCGCCCTCTAGAAGCTCAAAAAGTCAAATCCCCAGATCTGTTTATATGGCAGCTATATCAGGTTATGAACCGATTTAAGCCATGCTTGGCACAGTTGTTAGATATCATAACAAAACACGTCGTGCAAAATTTCATTTCAATCGGATAAGAATTGCGCACTCTAGAGGCTCAAGAAGTCAAGACCCAAGATCGGTTTATATGGCAGCTATATCAGGTTATGCACCGATTTGAACCATACTTGGCACAATTGTTGGATATCATAACAAAAACCCTCGTGCAAAATTTATTCCAATCGGATAAGAATTGTGCCCTCTAGAGGCTCAAGAAGTCAAGACCCAAGATCGGTTTATATGGCAGCTATATCAAAACATGGACCGATATGGCCCATTTACAATACCAACCGACCTACACTAATAAGAAATATTTGTGCAAAATTTCAAGCGGCTAGCTCTACTCCTTCGGAAGTTAGCGTGCTTTCGACAGACAGACGGACGGACGGACAAGGCTAGATCGACATAAAATGTCGCGACGGTCAAGAATATATATACTTTATGGGGTCTCAGACGAATATTTCTCCATCCTATGGTGGAGGGTATAAAAAAATTATATATAGAGAGAATATTTTTAGAATTTTTTTAAAGAAAAACACTGATAAAATTTAACAATTTTTGAGATATATAATTTTTTTTTAATAGAAATACATTTCACAATCTTGTATAAATATTTTAATTGTTTTATTACCAATTTTCATACATATGTTATAGCTTCTCTCACTCTCTGTAGGGTGTCATGGCTCATCATTATTATCTCCGCCATGCGGGTACATACCAAAAAGGGTGTTATTCATATTTATTTACAAAACAATTATACAAATATTTATGTTAAAACACAAACTCATAGGCTACAGCAACAACATCAACTACTACTACAAAGCAATAAAAAAAAAACTAAACCGTTTTGAAATATTTACACAAGAAGAAAGGAAGGAAGAATGGATGAATGAAACAAAAAAAAAACGAAATAGAACAGCAGCATCATCACTATAGGTCTAAGCGTACATTAAAATAATATCAATATGATAATGTTTAAGCGCTGTGGCACTAAACAAACATTTGCATAGTCTTTACTGAAATGGAAAAAGCGTTGAAAAAAAAATTACTTTGATTGCATTTTTTGTTTGGACATGTTTATACCCTCCACCATAGGATTGGGGTATACTAATTTCGTCATTCTGTTTGTAACACCTCGAAATATGCGTCTGAGACCCCAAAAAGTATATATATTCTTGATCGTCATGTCAATTTAAGTCGATCTAGCCATGTCCGTCTGTCAATCGAAAGCACGCTAACTTTCGAAGGAGTTGAGCTGGCCGCCTGAAATTTTGCACAAACACTTTCTATTAGTGTAAGTCGGTTGGGACTGTAAATGGTCCAAATCGATCCATGTTTTCAAATAGCTGTCATATGAACCGATCTTGAGTCTTGACTTCTTGAGCGTCTAGAGGGCGCAATTCTAGTCCGATTATACAAAAATTTTGCAATAGTTGTTCTGTTATGACTTCCAATTACTGTGACGCAAATCGGTACATTACCTGATATAACTGCCACATGAACCGATCTGGGATCTTGACTTCTTGGGCCTCTAGAGGGCGCAGTTATTGTCCAATTTGGCTGAAATTTTGTAGAACGGTTTCTCTTATGACCTTCAACACACGTGTCTAATATGGTCTGAATCGATCAATAACTTGATACAGCTCCCATATACACCGATCTCCCGATTTTGCTTCTTGAGCCCCTACAAGGCGCAATTCTTATACGAATGAACTGAAATATTACACAATAGCAATATTCTTTGTTTGCCTAAAAAGTGATACTGCGCATAGAACTCGACAAATGCGATCCATGGTGGAGGGTATATAAGATTCGGCCCGGCCGAACTTAGCACGCTCTTACTGTTTTCCCATGTTATTGACATAATTGTTCATAGAAGGAAATGGACAGGAGGTCGAATGACAAGCGTTTTATAACTCAATTTAAAGAATGAGAGAGGTGTGGGAATTAAAACACGATTTCGCATAAATTATAGGCACGGAAATATTATTAGTATTGGACATGACATATTGTGTGAATTAACATTTTATAATGGGAGGGTGTTTGTTTTTTTTTTCTCTTGTTTTTATTTTTTTACAAAAGGCTTGGGCATTATACAAATAGCCATTATAAGAAGCGACTAAATTATATTTTTTAGAGCCTAAATCTTTGGAACAACTGTTCAAAATCTACGAAGATGAAATCGTTCTGACCAACTTCCTTGGGTCTGTTAAAAAATGTAATTTGTCTAGGGAACCATGAATGTTTGCAGCACTTTGTAAGCTGTTGAAGTCACGAAGGAAAGAACCCAAGGATTGGGTAATATATGTTTGGACATTATAACTTAAACGTGAATTTTGCTCTTATTTTTAGTTGTTTTAAGCCAAAGCAAAATAAAACAAGTAAAAAGGCGTTAAGTTCGGCCGGGCCGAACTTTGGATACCCACCACCTCGGGTATATATGTAAACCACCTTCCGTCAAAATCCGGTGAAAAACGCATACCTTATGCCCCATAGCAGCTATATCGAAACATGTTCCGATTTGGACCAAATACTAATAAATACAGTTCATTGTTCATTGTGTATAACAAAATATTGGTCTTTTAAGTAGCTATATCTGAAAATAAACCGATTTGAACCATGTACTACACGGATGTCGAAATGCTTAGCATAAGTCACTGTGTAAAATTTCAGTGAAATAGTATTATAAATTCCACTTTTATGGGATCAAGACTAGTAACCGAGATATCGGTCTATATGGCAGATCTGGACGGATCTGGGTCAAATTTGAAAAGGATGTCGAAGGGCCTAACACAACTCACCGTCCAAAATTTCGGCGTCATCGGGCAATAAACGCGCCTTTTATGACCCCAAAACCTTAGATCGAGAGATCGGACTATATGACAGCTATATCCAAATCTGAACCGATCTGCGCCATATTGCAGAAGTATGTCGAGGGGCCTAATTTAACCCACTGTCCCCAATTTTGGCCACATCTGACAATAAATGCGCCTTTTATGGGCCCAAAACCTTTAATCGAGAGATCGGTCTATATGACAGCTATACCCAAATCTGGACCAATCTGAGCCAAATTGACAAAGGATGTCGAAGGGCCTAACACTACTCACTGTCCCAAATTTCAGCAAAATCGGGTAATAAATGTGGCTTTTATGGGCCTAAAACCCTAAATCAGGGGACCGGTCTATATGGCAGCTATATCCAAATTTAGACCGATCTAGGCCAAATTGACGAAGAATGTTGAAGGGCCCAACGCAACTCACTGTCCCAAATTTCAGCAAAATCGGATAATAAATGTGGCTTTTATGGGCCTAAGACCCTAAATTGGAGGATCGGTCTATATGGCAGCTATATCCAAATCCAGACCGATCTAGGCCAAATTGACGAAGGATGTTGAGGGGCCTAACATAACTCACTGTCCCAAATTTCAGCAAAATCGGTTAATAAATGTGTCTTTTATGGGCCTAAGACGCTAAATCGGCCGATCGGTCTATATGGGGGCTATATGAAGATATAGTCCGATATTGCCCATCTTCGAACATAACCTGCTTATGGACAAAAAAATAATCTGTGCAAAGTTTCAGCTCAATATCTCTATTTTTGAAGACTGTAGCGTGTTTTCAACAGACAGACGGACCGACGGACGGACATGTCTAGATCGTCTTAGATTTTCACGCTGATCATGAATATATATACTTTATAGGGTCGGAAATGGATATTTCGATGTGTTGCAAACGGAATGACAAAATGAATATACCCCCATCCTTCGGTGGTGGGTATAACAAGTAACCCAATCGTATATGCCCAACTAGATTGACCGACCCAATCTGATATGCCCTTCACCATGGATTGCATTTGACACATTCTTTGAATGAGTTTTTCAAACATATATGAAACCGGTTGGCCTGGTGTGCTTTGCTACACCCATAAGTGTTTGCGGCTCCATTTTGACATGATCCAATTTTGAAAATTATTTATATTCGTATTTAACTCTTATATAAATGCCATTAGAATCCCATATTGTCCCGTTTGGTATACATGTCCATTTGGGGCATAATTTTGGGGTGGGACGACTCCCCGGAAGTTGATCCATATTTTTATATAATTTTCGTATTCTATACTCCTTTTGTTTGAGTCACATCTTGTCACTTTCGGTGTACATGTCCATGTAGTGCATAATTTTAGGGTGGAGCCCGCTGGTAATCGAATCCAAACTTGTACACGGGTGAATCCTGCGTAACGAACGCTACATTTGCACGTGTTTATACCCTACACCACTACTGTGGTACAGGGTATCATAACAAAGTGAATTTGTTTACAACACCCAGCAGGAAGAGAGATAACCCCATTGATAAGTATACCGATCGACTCAGAATCACTTTCTGATTCGATTTAGCTATGTCCATCTGTTCATGTTAATTTGTATACAAGCAATTTCCATCCGATCGTCTTCAAATTTGGCACAGTTATTTTCTTTGGCCTAGAGACGAAGCCTTTAGTCCACCGTAGCGCAGAGGTGGACTCTGAAAAAATTTTCAGAGGTGGCTTTCCCCTCCTAATGCTGGCAACATTTGTGAGGTACTATGCCATGTAAAACTTCTTTCCAAAGAGCCGTTCGGACTCGGCTATAAAAGGGAGGTCCCTTATCATTGAGCTTTAACTTGAATTGGACTGTACTCAATGATATGTGAGAAGTTTGCCCCTGTTCCTTAATGTTCCAAATTTGTTAATGGGCAAATTTTGCCCATTAACAAACTTGATATTATATTTCGATGTGTTGTAAACGGAATGAAAAAATTAATATACCCCCATCCTTCGGTGGTGGGTATAAAAACTATATTTTCTTTTGTTTCTTCCAGACCATATTCGTAATCTACTCCTAGGCATATTGTCGTGTTCGTGCATTATTAATATTTCTCGAATACCTTTGATTTAAGTCCCATTTTGTCCCGATCGGTCCACTTTTGATTTTGGGCGGTACTTTTAGGGCGGTTTTGGGCTTGCGGCGGGCCTCCAGGTAGTTGAACCTAATATTAATATCATATTTGTACTGCACACCCGAATACGTTTCAGTTGAATCTCTTATTTTTTCGATCAGGGTAAGGGGTAGGAATTTTTTTTTTATATCAGAAGGGGGTGTTTCCGATGTAAACAAAATGTTCTGCCAAATCGGCAAAATTTTCAGTGAGTGCTCGTTGTAAAATGCATGTATTTTGGTACATTTTGCTTCAGATAAAGCACTTTTTATACCCACCACCGAAGGATGGGGGTATATTCATTTTGTCATTCCGTTTGCAACACATCGAAATATCCATTTCCGACCCTATAAAGTATATATATTCTTGATCAGCGTAAAAATCTAAGACGATCTAGACATGTCCGTCCGTCTCTCCGTCTGTCTGTTAAAATCACGCTACAATCTTTAAAAATAGAGATATTGAGCTGAAATTTTGTACAGATTCTTTTTTTGTCCATAAGCAGGTTAAGTTCGAAGAAGAGCGGACTATATCTTAATATAGCCCCCATATAGACCGATCCGCCGATTATGGGTCTTAGGCCCATAAAAGCCACATTTATTATCCGATTTTGCTGAAATTTGGGACAGTAAGTTGTGTTAAGCCCAGAGATGGTCCGTAAGACGATTTTTTAGGTTTCCGACTGTCAAAAAGTTGTAAAAGTCGAAAACGTCGTATACTTGTATAAAACGTAGAAAAAGTCGCAAACGTCATAAACCTTAATAACTCAGTGTAAAAGTTTGATTTTTAACAAATATTATTGTCACTTATTTGTTGTATATAGAAGAGTTTATATGTAAAAAAAATTTCGCAATAAAAGAAATATTAAGTTTTTTTTTTAATTTTTGCATTTACATTTTTCACACAATAAATTGGAAATATACGCAAATTTCAAGTCAATTTATAAAGTAACGTTTAAGGATTTTTTTGTGAAGCAAAAAATCTATAAATTATTAGTTTTCATCAATTATATTTAGAAATTGCAATTATTTTGTATCCTTTTGCAAAATTATTTGCTTCTCCCGTTTTAATTTGCTTTTTGAAAGCTGTTGTAAACGACATATGTTAAAAATGCATGACATCTGAGGAAGTGTCAAGTGAAATGGTACATGGAGTGTTAATTATGTTATTCAATAACAATACTTAAAAATAACATTACTTATTCAATAAAATACTTAACACGCCATCTTCCATTTCACTTGACATTACCTCACATTAGCATACTTAACACGCCATCTACCATTTCACTTGACACTACCTCAGATGTCATTCATTTTATAACAATATTGGTAAAAATCGTGTAAACCTACGGTAGCTTTTTCTAATTCTGAACCGATTTTTTCCAATTTCAATATTGTTCGTCTCCAGGAGGAAAAAATTACTTATGCCAAAATTTTTAGTTAATCAGATCAAAAATTCGACATATTTTCGTTCGAATTTTTTTTTCTGTCAGAAACCTAGTTTTTTGGCTAGGTTTACGACATTTTCGACGTATGTAATATACGTCGGAAATGTATGTCATATACGTCACTGTTTCTGACAGGCCATCTCTGGTTAAGCCCTTCGATATCTTTCTTCAATTTGGTTCAGATCGGTTCAGATTTGGATATAGCTGCCATATAGACCGATTTCTTGATTTATGGTTTTGGACCCATAAAATGCTCATTTATTGTCCGATGTCGCCGAAATTTGGGACAGCGAGTTAAGTTAAGCTTCTTGACATACTTCTGCAATATCGCACAGATCGGTCCAGATTTGGATATTGTTGCCATTTGAGACAGTGAGTTTAGTTAGGCTCTTCGACGTCCTTCTTCAACTTTGCCCAGATCGGTCCAGATTTGAATATAGCTGCCATATAAACCGATCTCTCGATTTAAGGTTTTGGGACAATAAAAGAGGCATTTATTGTCCGATTTCGCCGAAATTTGGGACATTGCTTTGTGTTAGGCTCTTCGACATTTTTATGCAACTTGGCCCAAATCGGTCCAGATTTGGATATAGCTGGCATGTAGACCGATATCTCGATTTAAAGTCTTGGCCCCATAAAAGGCGTATTTATAATCCGATTTCACTGAAATTTGACACGGTAACTTATGTTAGGCTTTTCGACATCCGTGTCGTATATAGTTCAGATCGGTTTATTTTTAGATATAGCTAGTGTACTTATTAGTATATTGTCCAAATCGGAACTTATTTTGATATACAATAACTGATATGGGACATAAGGTATGAAATTTTCACCGAATTTTGATGAAAGATGGTTTACATATATACCCGAGGTGGTGGGTATCCAAAGTTCGGCCCGGCCGAACTTAACGCCTTTTTACTTGTTGAATTTGTGATATTCTTCCCAGAAAATCATTTTATAGTGAAAAGATTTTGCGAATAATGATTTCCTCAGGTGTTATGTACAATTTTGATGGACCTCGGCGTATGTTTTCAGATGGGTTATTAAACAATCCGTATAAAATTTTAAGCAAATACGTTAGAACTATAATAACTGCCGTTCACAAATGACAACATTATTACCCAAAATCTGACGAATATATATATATGGGAACTGTACCTAAATCTAACTTGATTTCGAACAAACTTCTCAGATAATGTAGTAGTCGTCGGGGAAAGCGTTGTGCAAAATTTTGGAAAGATTTTTCAAAATTCAGCTCTGACTTTATGACCAAATGTCACCGCCGAAGGGTCAGTTCCTGCACCAAATATCGACCCATATCCTTACCCATTTCGCAGTAACAGAAGAATTGTAGAATAAAATGAACGCAAAAGCCATAGAGGGGATTTGGAGTTTGTTTGAAGAGATATTGCTCAGTGAAAAAGCCGGTAGGCCGGTCAGACAGACGGACATAGTTCATGATGGTGCCGATGAGATAATTATCGAAACGCGTCCACCAGTGGGGTGACACGTGTCCAGCCTTGTCTGAGGAACTGGCAATTTCTTTTCTTCAAGACTCAATTATCAATCTCTCCTTTAGATGATGCATTCGCTTGGTCATTAAGGTCGACTTGAAAGACAATGAACAAATATTGACTCCCATGACCGGCCGTTAAAAGCCAAACAGATGAAAATGATGTTTTTGGTTTATGTTATTGTAAATGCAACGCTCTTTTTTAGCTAACCTAAACTTTGAAACATTGCCACTTTCCGAGTTTACATCCTTACACGATTACGAACTTCCCAATATTGACGGCTGGCAGCCTGAACATTATCCAACGAAAAACAAAACCAAAATTAACAAGTAAAAGCGTGCCAAGTTTGGACGGGGCGAGTCGTGGAAACACATCACCATGAATTCTGCTAAAAATTTATAAAGGGTGATTTTTTTGAGGTTAGGATTTTCATGCATTAATATTTGACAGATCACGTGGGATTTCAGACATGGTGTCAAAGAGAAAGATGCTCAGTATGCTTTGACATTTCATCATGAATAGACTTACTAACGAGCAACGCTTGCAAATCATTGAATTTTATTACCAAAATCAGTGTTCGGATCGAAATGTGTTCATTCATGTGTTCAGCGATGAGGCTCATTTCTGGTTGAATGGCTACGTAAATAAGCAAAATTGCCGCATTTGGAGTGAAGAGCAACCAGAAGCCGTTCAAGAACTGCCCATGCATCCCGAAAAATGCACTGTTTGGTGTGGTTTGTACGCTGGTGGAATCATTGGACCGTATTTTTTCAAAGATGCTGTTGGACGCAACGTTACGGTGAATGAACACATTTCGAACCGAACCCTGATTTTGGTAATAAAATTCAATGATTTGCAAGCGTTGCTCGTTAGTAAGTCTATTCATGATGAAATGTCAAAGCATACTGAGCATCTTTCTCTTTGACACCATGTCTGAAATCCCACGTGATCTGTCAAATACTAATGCATGAAAATCCTAACCTCAAAAAAATCACCCTTTACAAACTTAATTTTGTTGAAGGGCATCACTTTATTCTACATACCAAACTTCTGTCAAACGAGCAAAATTAAGGCTAGTAGGAACCGAATAAGGATAATCGAGAGACCGCTTTATATGGGAGCTATATAAGGTTAAAGACCCACTAGGACCGTACTCGGCACAGTTATTGAAAGTTAAAACACAATACTGCATGCAAAATTTAAGCCAAATCGGATGAAAATTGAGGCTTCCAGGGGCTCAAGAAGTCAAATCGGGAGATCGGTTTATATGAAGCTATGCCAGGTTATAAACCGACTTGGACCGTACTTGACACAGTTGTTGGAAGTCAAACCAAAACACTTCGTGCACAATTTCAGCCAAATTGGACAGAAATTGCGGCTTGTAAGGGCTTCCAGGGGCTCAAGAAGTCAAATCGGAGATCGATTTATATGGGAGCTATACGAGGCTATTGACCGATTTAGACCGTACTTAACACAGGTGTGGAAAGTCATAACAGAGTATTTATATATGGTTTATATGGTAGGTGTACCAGGTTATAGATCGATTTGGACCGTACACCGCATGCAAAATTTCAGCCAAATCGAATAAAAATTGCTGCTTCCAGAGGTTCAAGAAGTCAAATCGGGAGATCGGTTTAGATGGGAGCTATATCCGGTTATAGACCGATTCGGACCGCACGTGGCACAGTTGTTGAAAATCATAACAGAACACTACGTGCAAAATTTCAGCCAAATGACAAAAATTGTGGCTTCCAGTAGCTCAGGAAGTCAAATCGGGAGATATGTTTATATGGGAGCTATATTAATTACGGACCGATTTGAACCTCACATGGCACAGTTGTTGAAAGTCATAAAAGAAAACTACGCGCAAAATTTCAGCCAAATAGGACAAAAATTGCGGCTTCCAGTAGTTCAAGAAGTCAAATTGGGAGATCGGTTTATATGGGAGCTACATCTAAATTGGGACCGACATGGCCTATTTGCAATCTTCCAACGACCTACATCATTAGTTAGTATCTGTGCAAAATTTCCAGCGGCTAGTTTTACTCATTCAACCGCTATCGTGATTTCGACAGACTGACGGACGGCCATGGCTAGATCGATAAAAAACTGCGCGTGTTTAATTTGGAGATAATCGAATGAAAATTCCGACCAGTAGTTTGTACACAAATTAACATGGACAGACGGACAGACAAACGGGCATAGCAAAATCGAATGAGAAAGTGATTCTGAGTCGATCGGTATACTTATCAATAGGTCTATTGATAAGTATACATTTATTTGCATTTTTTTACTAAGTTTTAATACCCTGTACCAGAATAGTGGTGTAGGTTATAGTTGCCCAAAAAGTAATTGCGGTTTTTTTAAAAGAAAGTAAATGCATTTTTAATTAAACTTTAATCAAATATACTTTTTTTACACTTTTTTTCTAAAGCAAGCTAAAAGTAACAGCTGATAACTGACAGCAGAAAGAATGCAATTACAGAGTCACAAGCTGTGAAAAAATTTGTCAACGCCGACTATATGAAAAATCCGAAATTACTTTTTGGGCAACCCAATAAAAACTAAATTAATTTTGAAAAGCTCTATGAAACATGGTCATGATTTTAATTTGTAATTACTGCTATTTGTTCTTATTTGGTTTGTCGATTGTCTTGTATTGCTGGTGATTTCATTTATTCAAAAGTGTTTGCCTAGGGCTTTCCAAAACGACTGAGCTGGTTTTTTTTCGATAAATAACATTTGCATAAAATTATTTTTATACCCTCCACCATAGGATGGGGCTATACTAATTTCGTCATTCCGTTTGTAACACCTCGAAATATGCACCTGAGACCCCATAAAATATATATATTCTCGATCGTCATATCATTTTAAGTCGATCTAGCCATGTCCGTCCGTTCGTCTCTCTGTCGAAAGCAGGCTAAATTTCGAACGAGTAAAGCTAGGCACTTGAAATTTTGCACATATACTTCTTATAAGTGTAGATCGATTTTGATTGTAAATGGGCCAATTCGGTCCATGTTTTGATATAGCTGCCATATAAACCGATCTTGGGTCTTGACTTCTTGAGCCTCTATAGGGCGCAGATCCCGTCCGATTTGACTGAAATTTTGCACGTTGTGTTTTGGTTTCACTTCCAATAACTGCGCTAAGTATGATTCAAATCGGTTTATAATCTGGTATAGCTGTCATATGTACCGATCTTGGGTCTTGACTTCTTGAGCCTCTAGAGGACGCAATTCTAATCCGATTTGACTGAAATTTTGAATGAGGAGTTTTGTTATGACTTCCAGTAACTGTGCTAAGTATGACGCTAATCGGTACATAGCCTGATGTAGTTGCCATATAAAACGATCTGGGATCTTGACTTCTTGAGCCAATAGAGGGCGCAATCCTCATCCGATTTGGCAGAAATTTTGTACAATGGCTTCTCTCATGACCTTTATTATACGTGTTTAATATGGTCTGAATCGATCAATAGCTTGATACAGCTCCCATATTAACCAATCTCCCGATTTTGCATCAAGGCGCAATACTTATCCGAATGAACTGAAATAATGCACAATGACTTCTACTATGTTCAGCATCAATTTATGGTCCGAATTGGACTATAACTTGATATAGCTCCAATAGCATAACAGTTCTTATTCAATATAGAACTCGACAAATGCGATCCATGGTGGAGGGTATATGAGATTCGGCCCGGCCGAACTTAGCACGCTCTTACTTGTTTTAATTTGCTTTCAATTGAATGCCATTTTGAATGGAATTGATTACATTTCTGCTCATATTTCATTTTGAAAATCATTTAAAACTTTATGACAATGGAAGGAAGCAAAACAAGGCCAGAAATGGCATCTACTCGACATGGTCATCAAAATACTTTTTGATTTTCTGCTCCTACTCATTAGAGTTAATATTTATTAACTTTTTGTTGCTCTTCTGATAATTATCAATTATAATTGCATTAAATTGTAATTAAATATTAATTCATAATATTTTTGGTCATTTCCTATCTGTTAATGTTTGCATGGGAAAGCTTCCTTTTTTTCGTTTCACTCGTATGTATATGTGCATACACACGAATGAATATAATTAGTTTAAAGACACAAGTATTTGTGTATCCGCTCGGAAGGACACATGTGGAAAACCAAAACCACTTCAGCTACAACTATAAGTACACTAATTTGGAACAATTAATGGGGGTGGCCAATGAGAAACAGTGAAAAATCTATATTTTTTAAAAAAGTTGTCATAATGTTGTAAAGAAAATAAAATTTTTAAAAATTCTGTATGTTAATAAAATTAAAGTATTATCGCAGCCAAAACTCTCATTACCAAATAACCAGAATGATAAGCTCATTCAAAAACTAATAACAATTGGGTTGCCCAAAATGTAATTGCGGATTTTTTAAAAGAAAGTAAATGCATTTTTAATTAAACTTAAAATGAACTTTAATCAAATATACTTTTTTTACACTTTTTTTCTAAAGCAAGCTAAAAGAAACAGCTGATAACTGACAGAAGAAAGAATGCAATTACAGAGTCACAAGCTGTGAAAAAATTTGTCAACGCCGACTATATGGAAAATCCACAATTACTTTTTGGGCAACCCAATACTTATTTTTAGGCATTGTTTCTAATTACTTTTTCATGGCGATGTCCTAGGAGGAAAGTCCTTCCGCACAAGCATACCAATAGTTCAAAAATAATTACTTATGCCTAATCATACAAGTTGTCATTGGTGTAAGATAATTTTGCCCGCAGTTTCTTAATGGCATTTTTATACCCATCACCTTCGGTGAGTGTATATTCATTTTGTCATTCCGTTTGCAACACATCAAAATATTCATTTCCGACTCTATAAAGTATATATATTCTTGATCAGCGTAAAAATCTAAGACGACCCAGCCATGTCCGTCCGTCTGTCTACAGTCTTTAAAAATAGAGATGTTGAGATGAAACTTTGCAAGGATTCGTTTTTAGTCGATAAGCAGGATAAGTTCGAAGCTTGGCTATATCGGACTATATCTTGATACTAGCTGGACAGGGCACGCTCCGCTGCGCCTCCCTTCACTCTCTTATTTTAAACAAGTAAAATCGTGCTAAGTTCGGCCGGGCCGAATCTTATATACCCTCCACCATGGATCGCATTTGTCGAGTTCTTTTCCCGGCATCTCTTTTTAGGCAAAACAAGAAGTAAAATAGAGAGATCGATTTATATGGGAGCTGTATCGGGCTATAGACCGATTCAGACCATAATAAACACGTGTATTGATGGTCATGAGGGAATCCGTCGTAAAAAATTTCAGGCAAATCGGATAATAATTGCGACCTCTAGAAGCTCAAGAAGTCAAGATCCCAGATCGGTTTATATGACAGCTATATCAGGTTATGAACCGACTTGTACCTTATTTGACATAGTTGTTGAAAGTAACAATAAAAAACGTCTTGCAAATTTTCAGCCAAATCGGATAGGAATTGCGCCCTCTAGAAGCTCAAGAAGTCAAGTCCCCAGATCTGTTTATAATGCAGCTATATCAGGTTATGGACCGATTTGAACCATACTTGGCACAGTTGTTGGATATCATAACAAAACACGTCGTGCAAAATTTCATTCAAATTGGATAAAAATTGCGCCCTCTAGAGGCTCAAGAAGTCAAGACCCAAGATCGGTTTATATGGCAGCTATATCAGGTTAAGGACCGATTTGAACCATAATTGGCACAGTTGTTGGATATCTTAACAAAACACGTCGTGCAAAATTTCATTCCAATCGGATAAGAATTGCGCACTCTAGAGGCTCAAGAAGTCAAGACACCAGATCGGTTTATATGGCAGCTATATCAGGTTAAGGACCCATGTCCGTCCGTCCGTCTGTCTGTCTGTCGAAAGCACGCTAACTTCCGAAGAAGTAAAGCTAGCCGCTTGAAATTTTGCACAAATACTTCTTATTAGTGTAGGTCGGTTGGTATTGTAAATGGGCCATATCGGTCCATGTTTTGATATAGCTGCCATATAAACCGATCTTGGGTCTTGACTTCTTGAGCCTCTAGAGTGCCCAATTCTTATCCGATTAGAATGGAATTTCGCACGACGTGTTTTGTTATGATACCCAACAACTGTGCCAAGTATGGTTTAAATCGGTCCATAACCTGATATAGCTGCCATATAAACCGATCTTGGGTCTTGACTTCTTGATCCTCTAGAGTGCGCAATTCTTATCCGATTGGAATGGAATTTCGCACGACGTGTTTTGTTATGATACCCAACAACTGTGCCAAGTATGGTTGAGATCGGTCCTTAACCTGATATAGCTGTCATATAAACAGATCTGGGGATTTGTCTTCTTGAGCTTCTAGAGGGCGCAATTCTTATCCGATTGGCATGAAATTTTGCGCGACGTGCTTTGTTATGATATCCAACAACTGTGCCAAGTATGGTTCAAATCGATCCATAATCTGATATAGCTGCCATATAAATCGATCTTGGGTCTTGACTTCTTGAGCCTCTAGAGTGCACAATTATTATCCGATTTGCCTGAAATTATGTACGACGGATTCTCTCATGACCATTAACATACGTGTTTATTATGGTCTGAATCGGTCTATAGCCCCATACAGCTCCCATATAAATCGATCTCTCTATTTTACTTTTTGAGCCCCCAAAGGGCGCAATTCTTGTTCGAATTGGCTGACATTTTACACAGGTCTCCAACATATAATTTAATTGTGGTCCAAACCGAACCATATCTTGATATCGCTCTAATAGCAGAGCAAATCTTTTCTTATATCCTTTTTTGCCTAAGAAGAGATGCCAGGAGAAGAACTCGGCAAATGCGATCCATGGTGGAGGGTATATAAGATTCGGCCCGGCCGAACTTAGCACGCTTTTACTTGTTTTTTTGTATTGGTTATCTACATTCAAAATCATATTTCGAACCTACCGCTTGGGATATCACATTTTTAAAGATCCGCAGTGTCCCCTGTGTCCCTCAGACCCCAAGAAATAAATGTATATATCAGACTTGTTCTCTACATTATATTATATTTCGCTATTGCTGTTATGGGGCATAAGGTATGAAATTTTCACCGAATTTTGATGAAAGGTGGTTTACATATATACCCGAGGTAGTGGGTATCTAAAGTTCGACCCGGCCGAAGTAAACGCCTTTTTACTTGTTGTCTTTGAAAAATTTAAATTCTTTGTAATTTAAGCGAAAATTTCTTTGAATATATGTCTCTAGGAAAATTTGTCATTATCAAAATTTTTTATTAAGTCTTTCAAAAACTATGTCAAAAATTTAAAAATTCTTTTTGAAAAAAATTTTTTTTAATTTTTTTTAGAAAAATCGTTAAGACGATCCCAGGCCTGAGCCAAATCTTGTCTGAAGAGAATATTTTATTGAAATTTGCCCTTTACAGGATATATGGCTACGTCCCTGGCTGCCATATAAACCGATCTCGGATATTGGTTCCTTGAGCCTCTAGAGGGCGCAATTCTTATCCGATTTGTCTGCAATTTTTCATGAGATGTTTTGTTATGACTTCCAACAATTTTGCCATGGAAGCCGATTTGGCATCTTGATTTCTTTGGCCTCTACAGGGCGCAATTCTTATCCGATGTGCATGGAATTTTGCACGTAGCAATACCACCCATATACGAAGTATTTGCTGACCATTGCAATATGGGGCTCAAATAAGAGGCTAAAGAACACGAATCTGATACATATTTTTAAGGCCAAGTCACTGAGTGTCCGCCCCATTCCCCAAAACACCCCATCGACAAAACCCATTTTTGGCTCAATGGGTACGTAAATAAGCAGAATTGTCGGTAATTGGAGTAAAGATCAGCCAGAAACATTGCAAGAGCTACCAATACATCCAAAAAAAGTCACAGTTTGGTGGGATTTATGGGTTTTCTTCAAAGATGATGCGAATCGTGACATAACAGTGAATGGTGGAGCGCTACCGTGAGATGATATCAAGCTTTTTTTTCTTGACTTGCATGACAAGTAGTTTCAACAAGACGGTGCCACATGCCACTCAGCACGCGTAACAATGGACCTACTAAGAGTTCGGTGACCATTTTATTTCACGTTTAGGACCGGTCAATTGGCCGCCTGGATTGTGTGATTTAACGCCTTTAAACAAATTTGTGTGGGGCTATGCATTGCAAGACAACATTGAATCAATTATTCGTCAGATACCAGCCTAAATGTTGGAAAGAGTATGCCAAAATGGGACTAAGCGGATGGACCACTTGAGGCACAGTCACGGTCAACATTTGCATAAAATAATATTCAAACATTAAATTGATCGTACTATCGATTCAAATAAAGATTTCATGCATTTTTCTTAATTTTAGAGTTTTTTTAACTTTTTTTTAACTTTCCTATAGCTCTTAATCACCCTTAACTATGGTCTCCAATATTCAGTTCAATTAAAATTCGAATCGGACTATAACTTAATATGGCTCCAATAACATAGAAATTCTTATCTATTATCCTTTATTTGCCTAAAAAGAGATACCGGGCAAAGAACTCGACAAATGCGATCCATGGTGGTGGGTTCCCAAGAATGGGTCCGGCCGAACTTAGCATGCTTTTACTTGTTATAAAGTTCTTTACTCACTGTTCTATTTACTCACTTAAAACCACTGTGCATTGTGAATCGATGACAACTGGTAATCATATTACGACTATGACAACAATAACAACAACAGCAATCACCAACACTAATAAAACAAAATTGTCAAAACCCACTTAATTAACAACTCAATGCGGTTTTATTGGCTTCATTTCATATGTATACGGTTCAGTAATTAGTTTTTATTAGCGTTTGTTGAAATCGAGGATACTCACACAATCAACCTAACACACTCAAATGAATAAACCCTGCAAACATTTTAGATCGCCAAACAATTTTCAGTTCTCAATACGCAAAGCCGAGACCCCCAACCTTATAATATACTAGCTGAACCGGGGCCGCTCCGCTGCGACTTCTTTTACTTTATATGGAACAAAACAATCTTTTGCAAATTTATTTTCGACAATTAAAGAGCTTTTAGTAAAATACCATGCTACGAAAAATACAATATGTATATCGCTTGACTAAGAGCATAACAATATAAATGTCTTTATCTAAATCCCATATTATCTTTATTGGTCTACCAATTCCCTCGAAGGGTTGTGTTAGATTTACTCCACCCTTAAATGGCTTTATTTGAGCCCGATATTCCCATTGGAATTTTGGGAGTGGTAAATGAAGGTTGTGAGGAGTTGTGTCCTCAAGACAACTCTTCTGGAAGAGTGTTCCGCGAATCTTCTATATGAGCTACTAAAGAGTAAGTCAGAAAAGAATTGACGGTTTGAGAATCGCGCAAGAATCGTGTGGACGAGTGACAAATTAGTGTTTTGGAAGATTTAAAAAACTCTCTTCTAGAAGAGTTGCATATTACTCGTCTTTACAAGTAACAAATAAGTGTTAAGGAATATTTATTGAATATTGTTCTAAAAAGTTGTGCATTATTCGATTGGAAGATTTTAAAATGCATAACAAGATTAGTCGTTCATCGTAACAACTGCGAAAAAACTTAAAAAAGAAATTTTGGTTGCCCAAAAAGTAATTGCGGATTTTTCATATAGTCGGCGTTGACAAATTTTTTCATAGCTTGTGACTCTGTAATTGCATTCTTTCTTCTGTCAGTTATCACCCGTTACTTTTAGCTTGCTTTAGAAAAAAAGTGTAAAAAAAGTATATTTGATTAAATTTCATTCTAAGTTTTATTAAAAATGCATTTACTTTCTTTTAAAAAATCCGCAATTACTTTTTGGGCAACACAATATATTCATCGTCATATTCGTCATACTAAGCACCAATCGTCATATAAATCAATTGAGTATTATTTTCTGTGTTGTGGATGTTGTCCACTCAAAACAACATCGAATGGCTTAGTTCAATACAATTCAACATACACATGGAAATAAAGGGTGATTTTTTTGAGGTTAGGATTTTCATGCATTAGTATTTGACAGATCACGTGGGATTTCAGACATGGTGTCAAAGAGAAAGATGCTCAGTATGCTTTGACATTTCATCATGAATAGACTTACAAACGAGCAACGCTTGCAAATCATTGAATTTTATTACCAAAATCAGTGTTCGGTTCGAAATGTGTTCAAATTTTGACAAATTTTGTTCAGCGATGAGGCTCATTTCTGGTTGAATGGCTACGTAAATAAGCAAAATTGCCGCATTTGGAGTGAAGAGCAACCAGAAGGCGTTCAAGAACTGCCCATGCATCCCGAAAAATGCACTGTTTGGTGTGGTTTGTACGCTGGTGGAATCATTGGACCGTATTTTTTCAAAGATGCTGTTGGACGCAACGTTACGGTGAATGAACACATTTCGAACCGAACACTGATTTTGGTAATAAAATTCAATGATTTGCAAGCGTTGCTCGTTAGTAAGTCTATTCATGATGAAATGTCAAAGCATACTGAGCATCTTTCTCTTTGACACCATGTCTGAAATCCCACGTGATCTGTCAAATACTAATGCATGAAAATCCTAACCTCAAAAAATCACCCTTTAGTAGCAATAGCGAAAAGTCAACTCAGGCGATTTATAAGCAAATCTTCTGGACGATTATAACGCAATGGTTTTCGTCATAATCGCAGCGAAGAGTTGCCAAAACTTCCGCACACGCAATGGATTGCCCAATGATATCGTAGAAGAGTGTTTCGCGACTCATGCGGAAGAACAATTGCGTAAAAATCCTTCAGGAGATATTTTTCTTTTTTATCGCGGGTATAAACTCTCTTCCACAATTTTGAAGAATGTTTGAAGGGAAAGGAGCATTCAATGACACTAGAGCACATACTTCTTCTCCAACACATAGTAGATACATATTTATGCATTCATTAATGCTTCAACACCCCACATACATTTTAGAAATATGTTCAATTTGATATTCTTATAAGGAAACTTCTAGCTTGCATTAATAAATGATTAAATCGAAAATTTTGTTGCGGTTAATTAATTAGGCATCATCATATAGGAATGACGATTACAATGACGAATATGTTCTTCTAAATATTTTAATTGGCTCTGTTGTAAGGATGACGTTGAAGGCGTTATTGTGAAGTATGGTGTTGAGGACATACTTACTTTGAAGTTTCCAGCTTATAGCAATAAATTAATGCATTTCTTTGCTTTGTAATGCTCGAAATCAAATAAAAGAAAAGAAATGCACAAAAGTTAAACTAAGAGAAATACATATGAAGTTGTCCTTGAGTGAGGAGACTTCCCGATGTATTGCGAGGTGGCAAATGGGCTAAGAATGTAGAGAAATAATATTTGAATTTTATTAATGATAATGGACTTGTTGTTTTCCTCAAGTCCTAACTACCAAAGTCGCTGTTTGAATATAGAACATCTCTTCTGCCGAAATATTTCAAATTATTTGGTTAAAGTTTAACAATCAAACCTCTTATGTACAAATCTTCATTTCTATTTCTTTTCCACTTGAATTGTTTTAAATGGAAATTTAATTTTTCTTTTGTCTAAACTTGCCTATGCCAATATCCTTTCTAAGCTTAAAATTTAATTATTTTTCAACTGCTATTTCGTTTGGAGCAAATAAACATTTGTTAAGAACTTATCTAACAAATTACAAAATTGTTGGCCATCACTTTTCTTCGCATATCTGGGGTACATTTAAATTTTTATCAACAAGTAAAAGCGTGTTTAGTTCGGCCGGGCCGAATCTTATATACCCTTCACCAATGGATCGCATTTGTCAAGTTCTTTGAATGACTTTTTCAAATACATATGAGCTATATGAAGTTATTGACCGATATGAACCGTACTTGCCATTGCTCATAGGATTCATAGAAAAACACCACCTCCAAAATTTCGAATAATAATTGCGCCCTCCAGAGGCTCAAAAATTCAATTTGGGAGTTCAGTTTATATGGCATCTATCCCAGGTTATCAACCGATTTAGACAATACTTGAAACAGTTATTGGAAGTTACACCATAACGACATAGGCAAAATTTCAACCATATTATACTAGAATTTCGCCCTCTAGAAGGCCAAGAAGGTTTATGTGTCGGCTATATAAAGATATAGACTGATTTAGAGCATACTTAGCACAGTTGTTGGAAATCATAACAACTCACTCAAATTTTCAGCCAAATCGGATAAGAATTGAGCCCTCTAGACGCTCAAGGAATCAAGACTCATGATTGGTTTATATGGCAACTCTACCAGGATATCAACCGATTTGGCAATACTTGAAACAGTTATTAGAAGTCATATCAAAACGACATATGCAAAAATACAACCATATTGGATAAGAATTGCGCCCTTTAGGAGCCCAAGAAGTCTAATCAGGAGATCGGTTAATATGGCGGCTAAATCAGGATATGGACCGCTTTACTTAACACAGTTGTTGGAAGTTAAAATAAAACACTTCATGTAAATTTTCGGCCAATTCGGTTAAGAATTACGCCCTCCAGAAGGTCAAGAAGTCAAGACCCAAGTTCAGCTTATATGGCAGCTATATAAGGTTATCAACCGATTTAGACCATACTCCGCACAGTTGTTAGAAGTGATACCAAAATACCACGTGCAAAATTTCAACTAAATCGCATTAGAATTGCGCCCTCTGGAAGCTCAAGAAGTCAGGATCCAAGATCGATTTTTATTGCATCTATATCAGGTTATGAACCGATTTAAACCATACTTAGCACATTTGTTTTAAACCAAAAACTTTATGCCACATTTCAGCCAAATCGGGTAAGAATTGCGCGACCTCTAGAAGCATAAGAAATCAAGACCCAAGGACGGTTTATATGGCAGCTATATCTGGTTATCAACCGATTGTTGAAAATCAAAACAAAACACGTCGCGTAAAGTCAAGATCTAAGATCGGTTTATACGGTACCTATAACAAAACATGGACCGATTTAGCCCAATTACAATCCCAACTGACCTACACTTATAAGAAGTATTTGTGCAAAATTTCAATCGCCTAGCTTTACTCCTTTGAAAGTTAGCGTGCTTTTGACAGATGGACGCACATGGCTGGATCGACTTAAGATGTCATGACGATCAAGAATATATATACTTTATGGGGTCTTAGACGCATATTTCGAGGTGTTACACACGGAATGACGAAATTAGTATACCCCCCATCCAATGGTCGAGGTTATAAAAACAAAGTAGGCAAACTCAAAGGATTTGTCTTCAATCGATAAACAATGATGCAGGTTATATTGAATTTTGAATTTTTTGCAAATGCATTAAAATGACAATTATATGGAAAGGCCATGTCTAAGGAATGCATGCAAAACATGCATCTCCATGTATCAAAAGAATAGTGAGTGGTGTGCAGCTTTATATCAACATAACAGTTTAGACATCTTGTACCTGAAAGTTTTCATGTTTTATTGTTTGTAAAGGGTGATTTTTTAGCTATTATCTTTTTGGCAACACTGGTTTAAACAGTGCACGCATGTTTCGTGTTTCGTTTCAATGTTATGCATCTTAAATTTGGTCTATGATTCAACCATGAATCGTCATACAAACAACGCTTGCAAATTATTGAATTGTATTATCAAAATGCGTGCTCTGTTAAAAAATTGTTAATCGAAAAATTGTGGTCAGCGACGGGGGTCATTTTTGGCTCAATGGGTGCTTAAACAGAATTGTCAATTTTGGAGTGAAGATCAGCCAGAAGAATTGCGAGAGCTACCAATGCAGCTAGGAAGAGTCACAGTTTGGTGCGGTTTATGGGCTAGTGGCTTCAGTGGACCGTACTTCTTCAAATATAATGCGAATAGTAACGTAACTGTAAATGATCAGCGCTATCGTGAGATGATATCTAACTTTTGTTGTCCAAAAAACAAGAGCTTCACTTGCAAGACGTGTGATTTCAACAAGACAGTGCCACATGCCACACAGCACACATAACAATGGAATTATTAAGAGGCGAGTTCGGTGAACATTTTATTTCACGTTCGGGACTGGTCAAACGCCTTAAGACTATTTTTTGTGGGGCTATGTTAAAGCTCATGTCCGCTTCAATTGACGCATTGGAAGACAACATCGAAGCATTCATTCGTGAGATACCGGCCGGAATGTTAGAAAGAGTATGCCAAAAGTGGACTAAGCGGATGGACCATTTAGGGCGCAGTCACGGTCAACAGTTGCATAAAATATTCTTCAAAGATTAAATTATATGGATCGTACAATTGATTCAAGTAAAGATTTCATGCAATTTCAGAATTTTATATGATTTTTATGCCCACCTCCGAAGGTTGGGGGTATATTCATTCCTACATTCCGATTGCAACGCACTGAAATATGCATTTCCGACCCTATAAAGTAAATATATTCTTGATCGTCGTAAAAATCTAAGAAATCATGCAACAGTCTTTAACAAGTAAAAGCGTGCTAAGTTCGGCCGGGCCGAATCTTATATACCCTCCACCATGGATCGCATTTGTCGAGTTCTTTTCCCGGCATCTCTTCTTAGGCAAAACAGGATATAAGAAAAGATTTGCTCTGCTATTAGAGCGATGTCGAGATATGCTCCGGTTTGGACCACAATTAAATTATATGTTGGAGACCTGTGTAAAATGTCAGCCAATTCGAATAAGAATTGCGCTCTTTGTGAGCTCAAAAAGCAAAATAGAGAGATCGATTTATATGGGAGCTGTATCGGACTATGGACCGATTCAGACCATAATAAACACGTATGTTGATGGTCATGAAAGAATCCGTCGTACAAAATTTCAGGCAAATCGGATAATAATTGCGACCTCTAGAGGCTCAAGAAGTCAAGATCCCAGATCGGTTTATATGGCAGCTATATCAGGTTATGAACCGACTTTTTTTTTATTTGACATAGTGGTTGAAAGTACCAATAAAAAACGTCTTGCGAAATTTCAGCCAAATCGGATAGGAATTGCGCCCTCTAGAAGCTCAAGAAGTCAAGTCCCCAGATCTGTTTATATGACAGCTATATCAGGTTATGAACCGATTTGAACCATACTTGGCACAGTAGTTGGATATCATAACAAAATATTTTTATTTTTTTATTTTTATTATTTTAATAGATTTTATTTAGTATAGTCTATACATTATGTTTATGCGGTATATACTACTTTAATCTATATTTGGTTTAGCGTGAATGCTGTAACCGTTATTTCTGAATCTTAATATTTACATACATCTATTATTCATTCCGATACAACACTTTGTGCTGGTGGAGTGTATATCTAATTAAATTCATTCAGTAACATATTTCTATATTTAATACAGGTTTCTAAAAAGTTATATAATAAAGAATAGTTCGTGCCGTTTAATATTTGTAATACATCAATTTCTGTTAGTGAGCTTTTGCCAAAATACATCGTTCTAAATTCATTATAAATGGGACAACACCCAATAAAATGTAGGGTGTTTTCTGGTGCATCCAAATTACATATAGTGCAAATTCCATCAGTGTGATTCTTGAAGCACCTAGCATTTAGGTCCAGTAGGCCCCCTCTCGCCCTTATAATCAGGCCTACTGCACGTGTGGAAAGGTCACCCATCATCAAAAGACTTCCATCGTAATTTAATTTCGGGTACAGGTCATGAAATTGAGAGCTATGCGCGCCACTTTCAAATTCATATCTCTCACATGTCTCTAAAAGTCTGGTGATTTCCCGCCAATGCCTACATAGAGGTCCATTGACCGTTGAGGGATGGAAACGTAGGTGATCACATAAAGTAGTCCATTCCTCCGCCCAGTACGTACCTGATCTTATTACCTCCTCCGCCAATATACGTGGTAGTCTATTGGGACCTAGTCTTAATACCCTGTCGACGTATTTGAGATGCATCTGCAGAGTCGGAACATACATCGACTTTATCCCAGTCTCCAGATGGATCATATAATTGGGTGTGTTGCTGGGCAAATAAAACAGTTTCTTGACATAGAATCGCAATAATTTCTCAACATCATCGTACCGGACGAAGCCCCAGACTTGGGCGGCGTAAAACATTATCGACCTGCAACAAGCCTCAAATATTTTCAGTTTGTTCTCTCTAGAAATACGTGGGTTGCTTATATAAGTTGACCAAGTAGAAGCAACTGCTATCTTAGATGATGCTAGTCTTTTCCCCAGGTGTTTCCTAAACGATAAATTATACGTCATCTCTAGTCCAAGATACGTATAACTATTAACAATCTCAATATCCTGTCCCCGGTAAATCCACTTCAGGCCTGATGCAATTCTCGCACATTTACGAAATACTAATACCTTGGATTTAAGCAAATTAACACTTAGACCCCATGTAGCACAATACCCTTCCAAAGTATCAATCATCCCTTGCAATCCATCTGGGCAATCTGATAGCAAAACGATGTCATCGGCATATAACAATATTCTGATGGTAGTTCCCGCTACTCTCACACCCCCAGGTAGGACTTCTGGCAGATCGTTCAGGTAAAGCGAAAATAGGACAGGACTTAGTACGCACCCCTGTTTCACTCCAGTTTCCATAACGAAACTCTCAGACATATACGTACCGTCCCATATCTTGCTGTCGGTACCTTCGTATAACAGTCGTAGAATCCTTACTATCTTGGATGATATCCCCATACAGGACAGTTTATAAAATAAACTATTTCTAGGGATAGTGTCGAACGCAGTCGAAAAATCCACAAAAAAAGCGTAAGTGGTTTTCTTATTCAACCTGTTTATATGGACAATGTTGGCGAGGTTAAATATGTTATCCACCGTGGAATAGTTCCTTCTGAATCCTGCCTGGAATTCATTTAATATACTGTTGTAGTCAAGCCAGTCGGAAAGTCGATTCAGTAGAATATTGCAAAAAATCTTACTCATAGAGTTTATCAGCGACAAGCCTCGGTAGTTTGCTGGTGTATTCGGGTCTCCCTTTTTATGTATCGGTAACAAAATTGACGTTCTAAAGGCAGTAGGAATACTCTCCGTTATGAAAATCTTATTGAAAAGTCCAAGCATGCGATCTAGAAAACAGTAGGGTGCATGTTTATAAAACTCGTAGGGTACACCATCAAATCCTGGAGTCTTGTTGTCCTTCAAATTCGCGACTACAGCATTAAGCTCGCAGAATTCGAACGGGGAATCAAGTAAAGGGTTAATAAAGTATGGCATACACCAACTTATTGCCTCCGTTTCACAGTGTGCCCGAAACGCCGCACTAAAGTGGACTAGGAACTCGTCCGCGGTCAGGTTTCCTCGCGGGGCAGGGTTGCGCTTTCGCAAGGAATTAGACAAGTCCCACCATTCCTTGGAGTTCGAAACGTTATCCAGGCGTCCAAGATTGTCATTGTGGTACTCTAGTTTCTTTCTCGCACACAGTCTTCGAAATTTCGCCCTTGAAGAGTAATAAATTCTCCTATTCTCCTCGTTGTGACTCTCTTTATACCTCCTGAAGTACTTGCGCACAAGTTTCCTTTGCCGATAACACGCCCAATCAAACCACCTCTGCGTAGGTTCGAAAACTCTCCTATTCTCCACATCTGGACGAGCAGACCTTATCATATTCGTCAACGACAAGACTCCCTCATTTATCGGACTTGAATTGTCCGGATGTTGCCTCTCAACCGAATTTCGGAGATTAATATTGTATTTAGCGCAATATCTATCATCCCAATACATTCTACGCCATGGGCTTATTGCATTCCCAACTGCCCCAATACTTGGAATCCTCATCCCTAAGCATACAGGCATATGATCGGAGTAGATTTTTGTAGGGATAGTAAGTTCTTGTACATACTGCAGCAGATTCCACGAGCAAATAAAATAGTCAATGACAGAACTTCCCATTGCCCCACAAAAGCTATATTCTCCGTCAGTATCTCCTGTAGTCCTGCCATTCAGGATGATGCCACCAAAATCCTCCACAAAATTCAGCAATGTTCTCCCCTGAGCATTAGTCACAGTATCCTTTGAGCGCCTGCGATCGGCAATATTCGAGAATTCAGTTATAGAAATTGGGTCCAGAGTCTGTTCACGTCCAATCCTCGCATTTAGATCACCCGTTATTATAAACCTCGCTGGGTCAAGGTCTTTCATAATTGTCTCAAGCTTCACAAAATCGTTCCTCCAGTTTGTACAGTTAAGATACATAGGGATCAAATAAACAACATCTCCATCAAACTTAGCCAACAATACCGTGTTCTCTCCTATACTTCTGAATCTAAAATCAAATTTCCTCTTGAGATCCTTTCTAAATCCGAACAAACATCCCCCACTTGCTCGGCCTGCCTTGTGTATCTTACGTGCATCGACCCAATGTATGCAATAATTCTGAAAAAGTGATGCGAATGACGCTGATTTATTCGGCATTACATGTGTTTCAAACAAAAAGAATATATCAAAGTTGCTTAAATATTTCATAAAACTTCCAAAACTTATAGACTTCTCAAGATTTGCTACATTGTAGGATATTATACGGCACGAATCGAATTGCTACTGATTATTCTTATTACTATTACTTATATTACTATAATTCATTTTGTTTCTAGTTGTTAACTCAAAGGTACTTTCAGTTTCATCTAGTATATCTCCGAGAAATTTTGCATCGTTCTCTGAATGGGCCAGAATCTTTCCATTAGTCCAGCCGTAATGTTTATCGTTTATAAAAATACAGAACTCGCCAAGCCGGACTTTAGCATCTTTTCTAACTTTAGTTACCGTCTTGCTCAATTGCCTAAGATTGTATCTAACATTCTGCTCGGAGTCGGTATAGTCCTTGTGTATGAATATGTTTTGGCCAGTAAGTTTTGCTTTTGCTGCTAAGACCTTTTGGCACTGATTGAATGTCTCCATGGTGAATATAAATGACTTTCCTAACGATAACATCCTTGTATGTGTGATTGTTACATCAACATTTAAATCGTTCTGACAAATTTTATAAAACTTATTTCTTGCGGCCATTGTAGTCGGACAATCTAGGCCACTGACAACAATATTGGCCATACGTCATAACATCATAACAAAATACTACGTGTCAAAATTCATTCAAATCGGATAGGAATTGCGCCCTCTAGAGGCTCAAGAAGTCAAGACCCAAGATCGGTTTATATGACAGCTATATAAGGTTATGCACCGATTTGAACCATACTTGGCACAGTTGTTGGATATCGTAACAAAACACGTCGTTCAAAATTTCATTCCAATCGGATAAGAATTGCGACCTCCAGAGGCTCAAGAAGTCAAGACCCCAGATCGGTTTATATGGCAGCTATATCAGGTTATGGACCGATTTGAACCATACTTGGCACAGTTGTTGGATATAATAACAAAACACGTCGTGCAAAATTTCATTCAAATCGGATAAGAATTGCGCACTCTAGAGGCTCAAGAAGTCAAGACCCAAGATCGGTTTATATGGCAGCTATATCAGGTTATGAACCGATTTGAACCATACTTGGCACAGTTGTTGGGTATCATAACAAAACACGTCGTGCAAAATTTCATTCCAATCGGATAAGAAATGCGCACTCTAGAGGCTCAAGAAGTCAAGACCCAAGATCGGTTTATATGGCAGCTATATCAGGTTATGAACCGATTTGAACCATACTTGGCACAGTTGTTGGATATCAAAAGAAAACACGTCGTGCAAAATTTCATTCCAATCGGATAAGAATTGCGCACTCTAGAGGCTCAAGAAGTCAAGACCCTAGATCGGTTTATATGGCAGCTATATCAAAACATGGACCGATATGGCCCATTTACAATACCAACCGACCTACACTAATAAGAAGTATTTGTGCAAAATTTCAAGCGGCTAGCTTTACTCCTTCGGAAGTTAGCGTGCTTTCGACAGACAGACGGACGGACGGACGGACGGACGGACGGACGGACGGACGGACGGACAGACGGACGGACAGACGGACGGACATGGCTAGATCGACATAAAATGTCGCGACGATCAAGAATATATATACTTTATGGGGTCTCAGACGAATATTTCGAGTAGTTACAAACAGAATGACGAAATTAGTATACCCCCCATCTTATGGTGGAGGGTATAAAAATGGAGATATTGAGCTGAAACTTTGCACAGACACTTTTTTGTCCGTAGGCAGATATACAAATGTAAGATGGGCTATATCGGACTATATATTAATATAGCCCCCATATAGACCGATCCACTGATTTAAGATCTTAAGCCTTAAAAATCACATTTATTATCCGATTTTGCCAAAGTTTAAAACAGTGAGTTGTGTTAGACCACCCGATATAATTCTTCAATTTGGCCCCGATCGGTCCAGATTTGGATATAGCTACCATATATACCGTCTCGGACCCATAGAAGACGCAATTATTATCAGATTTTGCCAAAATTAAGGAGATGGGTTAGACCTTTCGACTTCCTTCTTCAATTTGGCCCAGATCGCTCTAAATTGAATATAACTGCCATATAGACCGATCCGCCGTTTAAAGGTCTTGGGCCGATAAAAGCCACATTTATTGTCCGATGTCGCCGAAATTTGGGACAGTGAGTGCAAAGCCCTTCGAAATGTTCTTTCAATTTTGTTCAGGTCGGTCCAGATTTGGATATAGCTGCCATGCAAACCGATCTCTCGATTTAAGGTTTATAGCCCATAAAAGGCGCATTTATTGTCCAATGTCGCCGAAATTTGTTACAGCGAGATTTGTTAAGACCTTCCCTTTTCAATTTGGACCAGATCGGTCCAGATTTGAATATAGCTGACATATAGACCGATTTCTCGATTTACGGTCTTGGCCCCATAAAAGGAGCATTTATAGTCCGATATCACTTAAATTTCACACTCTGACTTATGTTAGGCTTTTTGACATCCACTACGTATATGTTTCACCTCGGTCTATATGTGGATATAGCTACCAAAAACACCAATATTTTGTTCTGCAAAATTGAAAATTGCCTTGTACTTATTAGACCACTCAATATCCGTGTTCAATTTGGTCCAAATCTGACCATATTTCGATATTGCTGCTATGGGGGCATAAATTATGCACTTTCCATCGGATTATGACGAAATGTGATTGACATATATACCCAAGGTGGTGGGTATCCAATGTTCGGCACGGCCGAACTTAACGCCTTTTGCTTGTTTTTGTTTTTTTTAACTTTCCTAAAGCTCTTAAAAAATTACCCTTTATATGGCGATAACGAAATATACCGGCAGAGCTAGATGTTCCCACATATACATATGTATTTACATATCCTCATTGAGTTTAGTTCAAATATATTGTATGCCTTCAAGGTGTTTTCGAAATATTTTTAATTTATATATGACGATTTTCGTGTTTCCTATATGTTCCAAACAAACATCCATACGAATGATTCATCCTATGTGTGGATGTCTGTAAATACAGGTTCTAGGTAACAACGGTTGTGCACACCTGTATATGTAAGTGAAAGACACTAGAGGAGGAACAAAATTTAAAAAAAATTAAAATCTTGGTAAAATTAAAATTAAAATAATAAGTACAAGTCATTGTTAAATTTCTTTGAACAAAATATTGTTCTCTTTGGTAGCTATATCCACATATACACCGATCTGAACCATATACGACACGGTTGTCGAAAAACCAAACATAAGCCACTGTGTCAAATTTCAGCGAAATTGAATTATAAATGCGCCTTTCATGAGGCCAAGACTTTAAATCGGGAGATCAGTCTATATGGCACCCATATCCAAATCTGAACCGATGTGAGCCAAATTAAAGAGGGGTGTTGAATTGCCTTACACACCTCACTGTCCCTAATTTTGGCGAAATCGGACAATAATTGCGCCATTAATGGGCCCAAGGCCTTTAATCGAGAGACCGGTCTAAATGGCACCTAAATTGATACCCAATTAAGGGCATTAGACCGATTCATTCTATAATAAACACGTATGTTGATGGTCATGAGAGGATCCGTCGTACAAAATTTCAGGCATATCGGATAATAATTGCGACCTCTAGGGATCAAGAAGTCAAGATCAAAGATCGGTTTATATGGCAGCTATACCAGGATATGGACCGATTTGAACGTTATTTGACACAGTTGTTGAAGGTAAGAATAAAATACGTCATGCAAAATTTCAGCCAAATCGGATAGGAATTGGGCCCTCTAAAAGCTCAAGAAGTCAAATCCCCAGATCTGTTTATATGACAGCTATATCAGGTTATGGACCGATTTGAACCATACTTAGCACAGTTGTTGGATGTCATAACGAAATACTTCGTGCAAAAATTCATTCAAATCGGATAAGAATTGTGCACTCTAGAGGCTCAAGAAGTCAAGACCCAAGATCGGTTTATATGGCAGCTGTATCAGGTTATAGACCGATTTGAACCATACGTGGCACAGTTGTTGGGCATCATAACAAAACACGTCGTGCAAAATTTCATTTCAATCGGATAAGAATTGCGCACTCTAGAGGCTCAAGAATTCAAGACCCAAGATCGGTTTATATGGCAGCTATATCAGGTTATTGACCGATTTGAACCATACGTGGCACAGTTGTTGGGTATCATAACAAAACACGTCGTGCAAAATTTCATTCCAATCGGATAAGAATTGCGCCTTCTAAAGGCTCAATAAGTCAAGACCCAAGATCGGTTTATATGGCAGCTATATCAAAACATGGACCGATATGGCCCATTTGCAATACCAACCGACCTACACTAATAAGAAATATTTGTGCAAAATTTCAAGCGGCTAGCTTTACTCCTTCGGAAGTTGGCGTTCTTTCGACAGACAGACGGAAGGATGGACAGACAGACGGACGGACGGACGGACGGACAGACGGGCGGACAGACGGACATGGCTAGATCGACATAAAAGGTCGCGACGATCAAGAATATATATACTTTACGGGGTCTCAGACGAATATTTCGAGTAGTTACAAACAGAATGACGAAATTAGTATACCCCCCATCTTATGGTGGAGGGTATAAAAATATTTTGTAAAACTTTCAGTGGTGATGCGAACCGCGTCTAAACACAACTATTTGATGTTGGATGTCATGACAAAACGCTACGTGCAAAATATCAACCTTATCGGACAACAACTGTGGCTTCCAAGAGGTTCCAAACATCAAATCTGGAAATCGGTTTATATGGAAGCTACATCAGGTTATCCACAGATTTAGATTTTACTTACCACGAATATTGGAAGTCATAACAGAACACCACGTTAAATTTTTCGGCCAAATCGGATAATAGTTGAGGCTTCCAGAGGCTCAAGATGCATTACTCGTTCGACGGCTATCGCGAATTCCACAGACTAGAATATCAAGACAATGTATACTTTATGGTGTCGCGGTTCAACATTGCCACTTGTTGCAAACGGAATGAGTAGATTATGGTGGTGGTTTCTGAATAATTTGACTATACTGTGTGCCTTTGACCCACCTAAATATATTTTATACAAATATTTGGCGAATAAATTTTCAGGCGTATAGACATGCCATGTTGTTGAGCACTGGTAAAACTGAATGCGAATTGTTTATGGATTTTAAAACAGATTATAGATAGATTCCTCCCTGTATTCCCCATAACTCAAATAGCTAACAGTCTTACTTGTTTAAAAGCTTTATGTGAAACAGAGAAAGGGAGGCAGAGAGGAGCAAAGGATTTTTGTTTAGGCACACAGATACAAATGTACACGTATGTATGTACACATCAAATACAAACACAAGCAAATGTATTTGTCTATGCGAGTGTATTTGATACTAAAGGATTTTTAATTACAATGTGCATTTTATTGCCTTGAAGGCAAAGGAAAAATAAATGAATTTTATTTCTCATCTAGAAAATGCTCTAAAACACAATCACACACGCAAAGAGAAGGAGAGAAATAAACTCCCCAAACACCATAAACATATTAGAAACCATGCTGAAAGTATCATATGGGACAGACAGAAATGTGTGAACGTGCCTAGACCAAAATACATTATTTATTATCCTTTCAAAGCAAATGTACGTTCAATGGAATATTATTGGGTATTAAGGTGTGTGTGTGTGAGTGTATGTTTGGTGGCCTCTAGGAGTGTGAGAGCACCTATCTAAATAACAAATAAATTCATTTTCCGGCAGTATTTAATAAAAATGTGTAGAAAATTAATTAAAATTTATTTATTTGATTTCATTTGGTCACATACCTGTGCGTTTGAGTGTGTGTGTGTGTAAGTATATTGCCAGGACATTGAATGTATTTTACAAGTAAACTCCAAATGAAGATATTTGCTTTACAAACAAAATAACTTGTTTAGTTTAATATATATCTCAGGATTGTTGACACATGTCTCTATGTGTGTGCGTGCGTTTATGTGGAAATGTAATAAGGAAAATTGACTTACCGGTTGCGTTTAAGAATAAATAAATTTGGTAAATAAAAGCAAGCTGTTGCACAGGTGCTGGGTTAGAAATGGACGAAGAAACTAAGAAATAGGTTTGGCACTGAACACCAACAATGGAATGAAACTACAATATTTGGACAAAGAAATTTTGACATTGGTGTAAACTGTCCCGATCAAAATATTGATATAATCCTTCGACGCCAAGATGCACACGCTGCCAGTTAGCATTGGCACCGAAGGACCTTTTAACAATGTGAGGACCAAAACAAAACACTGATCAAATTCTTTGACCAATACTGTTTATATGCTGAAGACTGGTGGTTACGCGACGCTGGCACAGTGGCATTTAATCGGCATTCCCATGAGCAGGGATCCGAAGCGGGTTTTTTTTTTTTAAATAAACAGTGGAAATGACGTACCGCGGCGATCGGTCGTTTTCCACTCCTAATGCTGGCAACATTTGTGAGGTACTATGCCATGTAAAACTTCTCTCCAAAGAGGTGTCGCACTGCGGCACGCCGTACGGACTCGGCTACAAAATGGAAGCCCCTCATCAATGAGCTTAAATTTTAATCGGACTGCACTCATTGATATGTGAGAAGTTTGCCCTTGTTCCTTAGGGGAGTGTTCATGGGCAAAATTTGCATTTTTGCTGGGTACAAAAATTAATGTAGTTTGTTGATCGGGTATATATGCAAACCACCTTTCGTCACAATCCGGTGAAAAATGCATATTTAATGCATTCATAGTAGCCTTACCAAAATTAGGTCCGATAGTCAAAATTCGGCACGGACATTGAGTGGTCTGATAAGTACAAGTCCCTGCTCAATTTTGTTGAACAAAAAAAAGGTCTTTTTAGTATCTATATCTAAAAACAAGTAAAAAGGCGTTAAGTTCGGCCGGGCCGAACTTTGGATACCCACCACCTCGGGAATATATGTAAACCACCTTTCATCAAAATCCGGTGAAAATTGCATACTTTATGTTGCATAGCAGTTATATAGAAATATGTTCCGATTCGTACCAAATATTAATAAGTACGAGACATTGTTCCATTGTGTTCAACAAAATATTGGTCTCTTTATTAACTATATCTAAACATAAACCGATCTGAACCATATACGACACGGTTGCTGAAAAACCTTACATAAGTTACTGTGTCTAATTTCAGTGAAATCGGATTATAAATGCGCATTTTGGCGCCATGACTTTAAATCGGTATATCGGTCTACATGGCAGCTATATCCAAATCTGGACCGATTTAGGCCAAGTTTTAGAAAATTGTCGAAGAGCCTAACACAACGCACTGTCCCAAATTTTGGCGAAATCGGATAATAAATGTAGCTTTTATGGCCCCAAAACCTAAAACCGAGAGATCGGTCTATATGGCAGCTATATCCAAATCTGAACCGATCTGCGCTATATTTAAAAAAGATGTCGAAGGGCCTAAGACAACTCACTGTCCGAAATTTCAGCAAAATCGGATAATAAATGTAGCTTTTATCGGCCTAAGACCCTAAATTGGAGGATCGGTCTATATGGCAGCTATATCCAAATCTGGACCGATCTGGGCCATATTGACTAAGAATGTCGAAGGGCCTTACACAACTCACTGTCTTAAATTTTAGAAAAATCGGATAGTAAGTGTGGCTTTTATGGGCCTAAGACCCTAAATCGGCCGATCGGTCTATATGGGGGCTATATCAAGATATAGTCCGATATAGCCCATCATCGAACTTAACCTGCTTATGGACAAAAAAAGAATCTGTGCAAAATTTCAGCTCAATATCTCTATTTTTAAAGACTGTAGCGTGATTTCAACAGACAGACGGACAGACGGACGGACATGTCTAGATCGTCTTAGATTTTTGCGCTGATCAAGAATATATATACTTTATAGGGTCGGAAATTGATATTTCAAACGGAATGACAAAATGAATATACCCCCATCCTTCGGTGGTGGGTATAATAAACCGATACGAATCACATACGACACGGATGTCGAAAATTTCAGTAAAATCGGATTATAAATGCGACTCTTATGGGGCCAAGACTTTTAATCGAGATATCAGTCTATATGGCAGCTATATCCAAATCTAGACTGATTTGGGCAAATGTCGAAGGACCTAGCACAACTCACTGTCCCAAATTTCGACGACATCAGACAACAAATGCGCCTTTTATGGGCCCAAACCCTTAAATCGAGGGTTCGGTCTATATGGCAGCTATATCCAAATCTGAACCGATCTTTGCCATATTGCAAAATTATGTCGAAGGGTTTAACCTAACTTACTGTCCTAAATTTCAGCGAAATCGGACAATAAATACGCCTTTTATGGTCTCAAGACCTTATATCGAGAGATCAGTCTATATGGCAGCTATATCCAAATCTGGACCGATCTGAGCCAAATTGAAGAAAGATGTCGAAGCGACCAACATAACTCACTGTCCCAAATTTCAGCAAAATCGGATAATAAATGTGGCTTTTATGGGCCTAAGACCCTAAATCGACTCGGTCTATATGGGGGCTTTATCAAGATATAGTCCGATTTAGCCCATCTTCGAACTTAATCTGCTTATGGACAAAAAATTAATCTGTACATCATCAGATTTAGCTCTATATCTCTATTTTTAACGACTGTAGCGTGATTTCAAAAGACAGACGGACGGACATGGCTAGATCGTCTTAGATTTTTACGCTGATCAAGAATATATATACTTTACCAGCCGAACCGGGCCCGCTCCGCTGCGCCTTCTTCAACTCTCTAATATCTTTCTAGGGTGAGGACACTTCGCCCTGAATAGGGATACCGAATTCGTGCCATTGTAGCCTATAACGCTGAACGCGTTCGAATCCTGGCGAGAACATCACGCAAAGCGGAATTTATCCCCTCTCAATGTTTGCGACATTTGCGAGGTGCAATGCCATGTATGGTCATAAAAATAATTTTGTCCCCAAAGAGATGTCGCACTGCGGGACGCCCTTCGAACTCGGCTATAAAAAAGTCCCTTATCATTGAGTTTAAACTTGAATCGGAAAGCACTCATGATGTGTGATAATTTGCTCCTTCTCGGTTGCTGGTGGTAATGTTCTGGCTAGGGTAATGTTCTCATTAGGGAAAGGATGGCACCTCAGACATTTCGACTCAAATATGGATATCAAATTCGTGCTGCACTTCCAAATCCCTTTCATTTGAGCCCCATATTGCCTTGGCCGGTAAATATGAACCGTTCGGAGGGTGTTTTGCGACTGGGGCGGCCACCGGCACTTTGCACTGAAAATAGATATCAAATTCGTTATTTATTCCCAACAGTTATTAAGTTCAGTTTAGGGGGTACTTTAGGAGCCAAAACACTTGGCTCCAAAATTGGGTATCAAACTCGTTTTCTACTCTCAAATAACTTTCATTTGAGTCCCATATTATCACAATGGGACAAATAACCCATTTGACGTATCTTTATGAGAAAAAGCGCCACCTAGACTTGAGCGCAAATTTTAATGTCATATTCGTAATTTACTTCCTAATACCTTTCATTTGAGTCCCATATAGCCATGGTCGGCTAATATACCCATTTGGGGGGATTTGGACCTTATATTTTATGCCATATGTGTAATCTACTGCCTAATACTTTTCATTTGAGTCCCATTATGACATGAACTTGGAATATATCTGTTTAGAGGAGTTTTAGGTTTGGGGGGACCCGCTGGGTACTTTAGCAAGTTATCAATAAATTATAAAGCTTATCCCTACTTCCTGACCATATTCGTAATCTACTCCCGAATACCTTTCATTTGAGTCCCATATTGTCATGATCGTCGAATAAACCTATTTTAAGGGGGTTTGGGGCTGGGGCGGCTGGTATATGAGTATACATAGGTTTCAAAATATGTTGTTCATATTTTAATATTCCTAGACCCATATGTATAAAGAGTTGTCGCTAAGTGGCACTCCGTTCGGAATCGGATACAAAAAGGGGGTTGCTTATCATTTAGCTTAAAGTATAATCGGGCGGCACTCAACGATATGTAAAAAGTCTTCTGCCTGTTAATTAATGGAATATTCGTGGGCAATTTTTCAAAAATTCATTTGGCTGGTTTTACTCCACAGGAGTAAGAATAAATCCACAAGTAGCTTTTCAGCAGTTCTTTGTCCAGCTACCGACCCAACCTCCAACAAAAGCGGCCGCCGCCCTGAAATGTCGATTAGATCTTCAAGTTCTTGCTCCATAGAAGTAGTATTTTAGATAAAGCGGCGTATTATGTAGACCACCCCAGCATTTATGACGACGAAAGAGAAGCAATCCTCTATAGTACACACAAAAGTATTCTGCGCAAGAACAATCAGGTAGATTCAGCCACCTTAACTCCTTTTGGCAAGGGAAAACACCATCATGCAGAATGTGTGCCCAATTCCCGTCACTGGATAGCTGTGAGCACCACACAGGCCGGAACATTGAGCTCCAATTTGTGTGGTGTTCATTGCTGTCGCGACAAGCTTAGCTGTGAGCTAACGGGTGCGTCCACAGGTTGCGGATAGTGGAATGCTTCATACGGAGTAGCTGCAACGGCAGTCGCGGACAATCATCGGTAACGAGGGGAGAGTCTCAGTGAGAGATCGGATGGCACCAGCTTTTGCACAAATACTGAGTGCCTATGATGCTCGTTATGACAAGGTGAGTTAACGACGCCTTTAAATAACCAATGGCCAAACTGTTATAGCGGCGATCGGTCCGAAAGGAGCTTGCTCACCTACAAGAGCTTGATGTGGATCTCCACATCCACATAAAAATGTGGCTTCAACAACAACAATACGACACATTTAATCTATTTATCTGACCATCAGACCACTCTGGAAGCATTGTTGGATGAAGACGGAAAATTGTTATCACAACACAAAAATATGGTGACAAGCTGTGGGCCATATTTGTATAATATTTAAAACAAACATTACAAAAGCAACACTAAACATGTTTGTAAATTGTTTACCAACCTTTATAAATTTGTTTTGCTCATTTTTCCAAAAAATAATTCTCAAATGTTAAGCCAAAATAAAACAGCTGAGGCAAAACAGCTGTTTTCGAAAACTCGAAATTCCCTCTCCCATATTTTTCCTCTCCCCATTCAATCAGAAAAGGAGGATTTTATTCGAGGGAGAGTTTACTCTCAGGGAGTTTTGCTGCTGGTCCCACTAATGCCTAAGGTTATCTCAATCTCACGACAGGTCACATGACTATCTTGCAATATCAGTTGGCGCACAGCATCAATGGTTATTGGAACAACAACTGATTTTGGACGACCTTCACGAAATTCGTCTTGGAGTGAGCTACGAAAATGTTCACGATTAAATTCCATTTTTTGGGCGAGATGAATCTTTGAAGTTACGATAGATCTGTCAGCTGGCAGATTGCAATACAAGGGTTGTCCAATTCCGACACATAAAGGTTGACTCCAAAGTTATCTCAAGTTAATTTAATGATTTAAAATTTTTTAAAGTTCATAAACTAAACAAATGTGTTTTTAAAAGATTTTTATTTGGTTGGGGTGGAGCGGATTTTAAGATTGGAATCCGCGCCGCTCCCGTTTCGCTCCGGGTTCATAAAATTTCACTCCCGCTTCTGGAAAAAAATGGGCTCTGTTCCACACTCCACTCCGCTCCGAATCCCTTCCCATGAGTCACCGCAATAAAAAGCCCAATAAGGATACCAAATGACGAAGGATTTGAGCCTGTTTGCCACGCAGACATTATTAAAATGCACCCAAAAAGGTAAGTATCTAGCAAAATCCCAATGGATTTGGAGAGAGCATACGACTAAGGTGTACCTATAAGTCTAAGGATTTAAATCCGTCTTAGGTGACAAATTATTGACCTATTTAAATCACAACGTATTCTCCAGCGATATCAATGTCCGTCAAGGTCAAAGCTAGACACTGATCTTGGTTCGGAAACTCAACAGAAAGTGTCACATGCAGTAGCTTACCTATAAACCTGAGTCAGAATCCGAAGATGGCATACTAGCTCTACAGGGGCGTAATTTGACCAATACTTATTTAACAGACTAGAATAATAGAAATTTAAAACGAACCAGGGATTACCGAGGAGACGAAAGTAAGAGTTCTGGAATCGGATACCTGTGACTACACTTGGAGTGAAGAGCGAGATACCTTCATTCCACATTGACATATCGATTTACCACTTTACTTAGTCCATATTTTCCCAATGGCGTGTACATTTTATTAAGAAAAGTTCATCAGTCCATCCTTCAAAAAGGTTCCTTAACTTCTCGCAGGCACCCTAATGTAATTACTTACTACGCACATGTGATAAACTCACATACACAATTTAGTATTTATAATTTAATTTTTAAACAAACTCATGCACTCATACACAAACACTCCCAAACACATACACATAAAGGAAAATTGTTCGTAGTCACTTGGCTTTTATCTAAACAACAAGTGAACAAATTAGTATTAACGCTGATGTAGACTAAAGGCAACAGAAATCAGCCAAAACAGCCACCACACCAGCACCAGCAACAATAATAACAGCAAGTACAGCAGCAACGGGCAAGCAAGAGTAAGCAATTTACTTAATGACCATAATATTTGTTAAATCAACAAACAAACATCAAACCGACAGCCAAGCCACCAGACAGACAGTGGGCAAAAAGGAAGGCTTTGCCCGCTGAGAGGAGGAGGGGGCTGACAAATATGTATACACTCAATTTTCCAACCAAATGGTGGAAAAAATGCTTATAAAGTCGACTAAATCAACCGCATACAGACAGATAGAAAAACGGAAACACAGATGGACGGACACAAGCTACTGTGCCGATGAGGGCGGAAAGGGGCTCTGGTGGTATTTTAGAGTGCAGAGATGGAAGGGAGAGATCAGTGTTGCCAACAATTGCACCCTGCAGAGGCTCAGAAACTCAAATGGGGTGGCCGGTTTTATGACAGCTTTAGTAGGTTATTATCCGATTTGGACCATACATGCCACAGTTGTTAGCAGTCATACCAAAAAGATATATGCAAATATTCAGGCAAATTGAATAAGAATTGCGCCCTCTAGAGGCTCAAGAAGTCAAAGTCAAGAGATCGGTTTAATATGGCGGCTATCTCAGGTTATGGACCGAATTAGATCATACTTAGCACAATTGTTGAAAGTCATACTTGAACCATGCGTGCCAAATTTCATCTAAATCGTATAAGATTTAGAAAAGACAAGATATGGTCCGGTTCGGACCACAATTAAATTATATGTTGTAGACCTGTGCAAAATTTCAGCCAATTCGAATAAGAATTGCGCCCATTGGGGGCTCAAGAAGTAAAACAGAGAGAACGATTTATATGGGAGCTGTATCGGGCAATATACCGATTCAGACCATAATAAACAAGTTTGTTGATGGTCATGAGAGGATCCTTCGTACAAAATTTCAGGCATATCGGATAATAATTGCGACCTCTAGAGGCTCAAGAAGTCAAGATCCCAGATCTGTTTATATAGCAGCTATATCAGGTTATGAACCGATTTGAAAGTTATTTGACACAGTTGTTGAAAGTAAAAATAAAATACGCCATGCAAAATTTCAGCCAAATCGGATAGGAATTGGGCCCTCTAGAAGCTCAAGAAGTAAAATCCCCAGATCTGTTTATATGACAGCTATATCAGCTTATGGACCGATTTGAACCACTTGGCACAAATGTTGGATGTCATAATAAAATACTACGTGCAAAATTTCATTCCAATCGGATAAGAATTGCGCACTCTAGAGGCTCAAGAAGTCAAGACCCAAGATCGGTTTATATGGCAGCTATATCAGGTTATGGACCGATATGAACCATACTTGCCAAAGTTGTTGGATATCGTAACAAAACACGTCGTGCAAAATTTCATTCCAATCGGATAAGAATTGCGCACTCTAGAGGCTCAAGAAGTCAAGACCCAAGATCGGTTTATATGGCAGCTATATCAAAATATGGACCGATATGGCCCATTTGCAATACCAACCGACCTACACTAATAATAAGTATTTGTGCAAAATTTCAAGCGGCTAGCTTTACTCCTTCGGAAGTTAGCGTGCTTTCGACAGGCAGACGGACGGACGGACGGAAGGACGGAAGGACGGAAGGACGGACGGACGGACGGACGGAAGGACGGAAGGACGGAAGGACGGACGGACGGACGGACGGAAGGACGGAAGGACGGAAGGACGGACGGACGGACGGAAGGACGGACGGAAGGACGGACGGACGGAAGGACGGACGGACGGAAGGACGGACGGACGGACGGAAGGACGGACGGACGGACGGAAGGACGGACGGACGGACATGGCTAGATCTACATAAAATTTCGCGACGATCAAGAATATATATACTTTATGGGGTCTCAGACGAATATTTCGAGTAGTTACAAACAGAATGACGAATAACGTTATTGACCGATTTGAATCATAATAAACACAATTGATGGAAGTCATACCAAAACACCACGCAAATCGAATAAGAATTGCGCCCTCAAAAAGCTCAAGAAGTCCCAAGATAGAATTATATGGCAGCTATATCAAAACATTGAACAGATTTGGCCCACTTACAATCCCAACAGACCTACACTAATAATAAGGATTTTGTGCCAAATTTCAAGCTCATAGATTTACTTAGACGGACGGACATCGATAGATCGACTTAAAATATAATGGCGATCAAGAATATTTCTCAGGGCGGGTTGATTTGTATGGATGAAAAAAAAAAAATTTTAAAGGTCGTGTACCTAAATCACATTAAATGCTCCGAAAAAAAGAAAAACCCTTGCTAAGTTCGGCCGGGACGAATCTTGGTAACCAACCACCATAGGGACTGCTTAAATTTTATACAAAACTAGCAGGACCGGGCTTGCTCCGCTGAGCCTTCTTTTACTTTATATGGAATAAAATTTTCCTTGGAATGTTTATTTTCGACAATTAAAGAGCTTTTAGTGAAATACCATGCTACGAAAATAGTATATCGCTTGACAAACCGTTTAACAATAGAAGTGCCTTTATCTGAATCCCATATGATCTTTATTGGTCTACGACTTCAAGTTTGGATGTAAGATATACTCCATCTTTAAAATACTTTATTTTAGCCCGATATTCTCATGATGTCTGATTTAGATGTGTTTTCGGGGGTGAGGTCCAGACACTTGGCCCTGAAAAAATACCAGCATCGTACTCTTCTCTTAAATGCCATTTTTTTAACCCCTATATTGCAATTGGATTTGACGGGAGTTTACAGGATGAGGCGACCCCCAAACACATGGCCCCAAAATAGGTTATCAAATTCGTTTTCTAATCTCAAATACCTTTCATTTGAGCCACATATTGGCATGGTCGAAAAATGTTTACCCTCTGGAAAAATAATACCCTACACCTACCCTACAATTTTAAATTCGGGCAATATATAAATATAAGTGTATATGAGAGCTATATCTAAATCTGAACCGACTTTTAAACAGATCGTTTGAAAATTGTTGTTACTACGGTCATATAAGTGCAAATCCGGCGATAAATACATATGGGTGCTACATCCACATTTCAACCGATTTTAATGAAATCTCGCAGATATGTGAAGTTCAGTAAAAAAACAATCCGTACACCACCACTGTGGTACAGGACATTATAAGTTTGTGCATTTATTTGCAACGCTAGAAGGAGAAGAGCTAGACCCATTGATAGTATACCGATCGACACCGAATCACATTCTGACTGCAACTCTAAGAAGGAGAATATCTATTTTTATACCCACCACCGAAAGATGGGGGTATATTCATTTTGTCATTCCGTTTGCAACACATCGAAATATCCATTTCCGACCCTATAAAGTATATATATACTTGATCGGCGTAAAAATCTAAGACGATCTAGACATGTCCGTCCGTCTGTCTGTTGAAATCACGCAACAGTCTTTAAAAATTGAGATATTGAGCTGAAATTTTGCACAGATTCTTTTTTTGTCCAAAAGCAGGTTAAGTTCGAAGATGGGCTATATCGGACTATATCCTCATATAGCCCCCATATAGACCGATCCGCTGATTTATGGTCCTAGGCCCATAAAAGCCACATTTAGTATCCGATTTTGCTGAAATTTGGGACAGTGAGTTGCGTTGGGCCCTTCAACATCCTTCATCAATTTGGCTCAGATCGGTCCAAATTTGGATATAGCTGCCAAATAGACCGATCCTCAGATTTAGGGTCTTAGGCCCATAAAAGCCACATTTTATATCCGATTTGGATGAAATTTGGGACAGTGAGTTGCGATGGGCCTTTCAACATCCTTCGTCAATTTGGCTCAGATCGGTCCAGATTTAGATATAGCTGCCATATAGAACGATCCTCCGATTTATGGTCTTAGGCCCATAAAAGCCACATTTAGTATCCGATTTTGCTGAAATTTGGGACAGTGAGTTGCGTTGAGCCCTTCGACATCTTTCGTCAATTTGGCCCAGATCGGTTCAAATTTGGATATAGCTGCCATATAGACCGATCCTCCGATTTATGGTCTTAGGCCCATAAAAGCCACATTTATTATCCGATTTTGCTGAAATTTGGGACAGTGAGTTGCGTTGGGCCCCTCGACATCCTTCGTCAATTTGGCTCAGATCGGTCCAAATTTGGATATAGCTGCCATATAGACCGATCCTCAGATTTAGGGTCTTAGGCCCATAAAAGCCACATTTTATATCCGATTTGGATGAAATTTGGCACAGTGAGTTATGTTAGGCCCTTCGACATCATTCGTCACTTTGGCGCAGATCGGTCCAGATTTGGATATAGCTGTCATATAGACCGATCCACCGATTTGGAGTCTTAGGCCCATAAAAGCCGCATTATTTATTCGATTTTGCTGAAATTTGGGACAGTGAGTTGCGTTATATCTTTCGACATCATTCATCAATTTGGCCGATTTCGCCGAAATTTGGGACAGTGTGTTGTGTTAGGCTCTTCGACATTTTTCAGCAATTTAACCAAAATCGATGCAGATTTGGATATAGCTGCCATGTAGACTGATATCTCGATTTAAAGTCGTGGCCCCATTAAAGGCGCACTTATAATCCGATTTCACTGAAATCCAGCATGGATTCTGCTTAAAATTTATACCAAATAAATTTAGTTGTAGGGCATAATTTTATTCTACATACAAAACTTCTGCCAAACCAGCAAAAATTTAAGCTTCTAGGACCGAAAAAGGATGATCGAGAGACCGGTTTACATGGGAGCTAAATCAGGTTATGGACTGATTTTGGCCATAGTTGTTGAAAGTCATAACAAAATTTCAGTCAAACCGGACAAAAACTGCGGCTTGTAAGGGCTCAAGAAGTCATCGGGCGATCGGTTTATCTGGGAGCTATATCAGGTTATAGACCGATTTGGACCGTACTTGGCACAGTTGTTGAAAGTCAAATCGGGGGATCGGTATATGTGAGAGCTATGCCAGATTACAGACCGATTTGGAACGTACTTAGCACAGTTGTTGGAAGTCATAACAGAACACCATGTGCAAAAGTTTGCGGCTTCCAGGGGCTCAAGAAGTCAAATCGAGAGATCGGTTTATTTGGCAGATATATCTAAATCTGAACCGATAATGCCCATTTGCAATCCCCAACTACCTACATCAATATTAGGTATATATTCGAAAGTTCCAGCGGCATAAAGCTAGCCGCTCGACCGTTATCACGATTTCGACAGACTGAAGGACGGACATTGCTAGATTGCATCAGAATGTCGAGACGATCCAGAATATATATACTTTATGCGGTTCCATATCAATATTTCGAGGTGTTTTAGATGGAATGAGATGATGGATAAGTAAACCGTCATCCTATGGTGGTGGGTACAAAAATCATAAAATTTTATCTTTTGATAAAGTCTCATTGGAATAATACCTTGAGAGAGAATCAAGGGGGCCCTGATGTGTGCAAAGTTTTGTCTTGTCGATATTTGAATAATTTGTCAACAGAAAAATTTTATTGACATTTCGTTCGGGCAAAGCCAAAGCGGCTGGGGCATCCCCCTTTGCACCACAGTGGTGGTGTAGGGTATACAAGTAATTGAAAATCGAAACATTTCCTTGTGGCAACTCTATGGAAATGGATTCTCACACATTGGCACCCAGACTAGCGCCATACAGGCAGACATTCGGACAAATAAACCCAAGTGCAACAAACAAAACTGATGGATACAACCAAACAATGGCTCCTTTTTTGCATTTCCACTTATTGCCGACAGGTTTGTTGAGAATACCAGCACATGCATGTAAATTTTGTGTACGTGTGGGGGGGTTTTCATATTTCAAGCCACATAAAAACACAATACTCCAACCACTACAACATTTTTTTAACAGCTATAACTTTGTACAACTAACTCATCGTTGACAAATGTTGACGCGTTGGACAGGGTAACGAACTATAAAAAGCCTTTGATTTATTTGTAGATTCGAAATTTTATTTGACCATGTCAGTAAATTTCAAAAGAATCATTTGAGATTGAAATGAGATGAATGAAATAAATAAGCAACCGCGCTTCTAAATATGAATTAGCCGTGACAAAAGCCCTTTAATCAATAATTGGTTTTGGTGTAAGCAGACAAATTCTAAGTTTTTAGGGTATATAAATCTAATAAAATCGTTCGAATTTCAAGTAGCTATAATTTTTATTATCAACTAATTTTGTCTCCTTTCCCTGTCATTGAAAGGCAAATATCATTAATTTAAGTACATGCGTCAAGGTTCACAAAGGCTAAACTAACTCTTAACAACTGGGGTTTGGGTTTCTTCAATGCTTCCCTTTCCCTGTTACAGTTATTCTAGATTTTATCATAGCTTAATTATCCCCAAAAACAGATGTTTGAGCTCCTATAAAACTAGTCAGGATTGTTAATTTGTAATGAAATTTCTGACAGGTTTAGTTTACCTTATGATTTAATGAAGTTTTTTTCGACAAATGACATATAGGTAGCCTTAAAATGCTTACAGTTAATGAGCCATGTCAAAAAGTTCTGCTGGCAATTTATATTAGTGCCACGATTTTTTTCGGCGATATGACTGACATTAAGATTAAGAGGTGTATATGGACTACATTCTTTTAAATAGCATTTAAGGAAAAAATAGATTGACTCAATTTTGACTAATCATACTCACCACAATTGGATGAGGGTATATTATTTTTTTTTTTCGTATATTCGGTATATTCATTTAAAATTCTCGTCGTAAAATTCTAAGGCAATTTGAGATATGTCCGTGCGTCCGTCCGTCTGTTGTAATCACTCTACAGCCTTCAGAAATTGAGATATTGAACTGAAATTTGGCACAGAAACGTCTTTTTGCTGCACGCAGGTTAAGTTTTTGAACGGGCCAATTTTGGATATAGTTGCCATGTTAGGGTTCTGAAGAGCATAAAAGCTTTATTTATTACCCCATTTCACTGAAATTTTAAACAGAGGTTTCTTTTGAGCATCCCGATATCCGACCCAATCATACTTTAGATCGGAGTCTATTCAGATATAGCTGTCATATAGACTGATCTGCCGGTTTAGGGTGTGAAACCCATAAAAGCTGCATTTATCCAATTATGCTCAAATTTGAAACAGTGAGTTGCTGTAGTAAAAGTTTATTAGCTAAATAAAATATGATCCATACAAACTCCTATTTAGATATAACTATGGATTTGGTAGTGGAGTTATAATAAAACAAGTAAAAGAGTGCTAAATTCGGCCGGGCCGAATCTTATATACCCTCCACAATGGATCCCATTTGTGGAGTTCTTTTCCCGGTATCTCTTTTTAGGCAAACATATGATACAAGAAAAGAATTGCCATTATATTGGAGCTATAATATCAACTTATCGTTCGATTTGGTACATAATTGAGCTGAATGTTAAAGACCATAGTTGAAGTCGTTGTGCAAGTTTCAGCCCTTTCAAGCCGCAATTTTGTCCGATTTGGCTGAAATTTAGCATGTAGTGTTCTGCTAAGACTTCCAACAACTGCGCCAAGTACGATCCACATCAGTCTATAACCTGATATTGCTCCCATTTAAACCGGTCGCTCGGTTCCAAGAAGCATTAATTTTTGCTGGTTTGGTATGTAGAATAAAATTATACCCTTCAACTATCTTCTTATATATATAAAAATCAATTTGTGTTTTTTTTTTGTAGATTTGTTCGTTTGTTTGTGTGTTCCTTATAGACTCAGAAACTGCTGAATCGATTATCTTGAAATTTTCAAAGATGATGCATAATGATCCTGTGCATAATGATCCAGGGTACTATTTTCTTGAAGGGAGGCGGACCCTACCGCTTACCCTAATTTTCAGAAACGCCAGTTCTCGGAGATGGGTACTGCGATTTAACCGAAAGTTTGTATGCTCTCTTATAGTAAACTACAAACATAAATTTGGTATACAAATTTCGGATGTGTTACCTTGGGGGGGCCGCCCCACCCCCAAAACTTATCAAATATACATATAGTCCAATCACGACAATATGGGACTCACATGAAAGGTATTTAAGAGTAGAAAACGTATCTGATATCCAATTGTCGGACCAAGTGATTAGGGGACCACCCCAACCCCCAAAACCACACTAAGTCGGACATATTTCCCAACAATGGCAATATGGGACTCAAATGGTATTTACGAGTAGATTACGCATTTGATATCCAAATGTGGCACCAAGTTCCTGGGGGACCGTCCATTCCCCAAAACAATCCCCAAAGGGGACAAATTTACGACCATAGCAATATGGGGCTCAAATTAAAGGTCTTTGGGAGTAAGGTACGAATCTGATATCAATATTCGGGAAAAATATTGATATCATATTGACGTATTTGCTGACCATTGCAATATGGAGCTCAAATAAGAGGTAATTTAGAGTAGAACAAGTATCTGATATATATTTTCAAAGTCAAGTCATTGAGTTGCAGCCCCATCCCTCAAAACAGCGTCCAAGAGGGTCAAGTTTCTCGACTATGGAAATATGGGGCTCAAATGAAAAGGTAATTGGTAGTACACTACGAATGTGATATCAACATTCGGGACCATTTGTCTAACCGACGTTCATCCCGCAAATAGGACGTACTTGCTAACCATGACAATTTGGGTCTTCAAGACAGTGGAGCTCGATATTCATAGGTTTTAGGGCCCATTCCTCAAAACGGACATATTTGCTGACTTTTGCAAATAGGATTTTAAATAAAAGGTATTTAAGATTAGCAAACGTACTTGATATCCAATTTTGAGGCCAATGGCAATAAGGGGTTCAAATAAATGACATTTTAGAGTAGAGCAAGATGCTGATATATTTTCAGGACTTAGTGTTTGGGCGACCACCTCACTCCCCAAAACACCCCTAAATCGGACATATTTACCGACCATGTCAATGTGGAGCTCAAGTGAAAGGTATTGAGGAGTAGAGCACGAAATTGATACCCACTTTCGGAAAAAATTTTCTGGGCGTCTACCCTTTCCGCAAAAACAACCCACAAACAGCAATTATTTACTGACCGGCGCAATATGATGCTCAAATAAAGGTATTTGGTATCTTAGACTAATATTTCAATGCGTTACAAACGGAATGACTAGATTAGTACACCCCCATCCTATGGTGGTGGGTTGGAAAAAGGCATGGATACCCACCACCTCGGATACCTAACACCCTTTCGTCATAATACTGTGAAAAATGCAGCATCCATTAACACACACATCTATAGTCCGATCTCCACCATATTCTGGAAAGCTATCTTACACAACTCATTGCACCAAATTTATCTGGCCTAACAGAACTCATTTTGCTAAATTTCAGAAAATCGATTAATTAATTATTTTTCATGGGCCTAAAACATTAAATCAGGAAATCGGTATGGGTCGTATTTAACAAGGATGTCGAAAGGTCTAACAGATCATACTGTCCCAAATTTAAGCGAAATCGGAAAATAAATGTGGCTTTAATGGGGCTAAGACATTAAATCGGCGGCTATATAAAGATATAGTCCGATGTAGCCCATCTTCGAACGTAACCTGCCTGTTGAAAAACTTTAAATACCCACCACCTCGGGCATATATGTAAACCACCTTTCGTCATAATTCAGTGAAATCGGATTAAATATGAGCCTTTTATGGAGTCAAGATTTTATATCGAGATAACGGTCTATATGGCAGCTATATCTAAATCTGGACCGATTTGGGGGAAGTTTCAGAAAAATGTCGAAGAGCCTAACACAACTCACTGTCCCAAATTGGCGTAATCGGATAATAAATGCGCCTTTTATGGGCCCAAAACCTTAAATCGAGAGATCGGTTTGTATGGCAACTATTTATATCCAAATCTGAACCGATCTAAGCTAAATTTAAGAAGGATATCGAAGGGCCTAACACAAATGGCTATCCCAAAATTTCAGCAAAATCGGAATAAATGATATTTTTATGGGCCTAAGACCCTAAATCGGCGGATCGGTCTATATGGGGGATATATCAAGATACAGTCCGATATAGCCCATCTTCGAACTTAACGTGCTTATGGACAAAACAAAAAGAGTTTTTGCATAGTTTCAGCTCAATATCTTTATTTTTAAGGAGTGATTTCAACAGACAGACGGACGGACATAGATAGATCGTCTTAGATTTTTACGACGATCAAAAATATAAATCTTTATAGAGTCTGCAAACGAAATGACGAAATGAACATACGCGCATACTTCTGTGGTGGTACAATAATAACAATTATAATTTAGTTGTAATGTTAAGTCATTAGCATCATTTGTAAGGACACACATAGTCATTTGGCTACACTGATAAATAAACATTAAGGCATGCACACATGCACATATGCTACACTTAAAAGCCCTAAACTTTCCTTTGAATGTATACATGTGCATGTGTGTTTGCTTGCCACATTAAGACTTGGGTGCGTAATTTATTTTTATGCCCTGTTTGCATTTGCACTAATAAATGTTACATTTTATTTTCATGTTTTCATTATACCCACCGCCATAGGATGGGGGTATACAAATCAAGTCATTCCGTTGGTAACGCCTCGAAAAATTCGTCTATGAACTCATTTATTTTCTGATTTCCATTAAATTTGGGACAGTGAGTTTTGTTGGGCCCTTCAAATTCTTCTTTAATTTGGCCCAGATCGGTCCACATTTGGATATGGCTGCCATATAGACCGATCTCTCGATTTAAGGTTTTGGGCCAATAAACGGCGCATTAATTGTCCGATGTCGCCGAAATTTGGGACAGTGAGTTATGTTAAGCCCCTCAATATATTTGCAATATTGCACAGATCGGTCCAGATTTGGATATAGCTACCATATAGACCGATCTTTTGATTTAAGGTTTTGGGTCCATAAAATGCGCATTTTTTGTCCGATGTCGCCGAAATTTGGGACAGTTTGTTGCGTTAGGCCCTTCGACATGCTTCTTTAATTTGGCTCAGAATGATCCAGATTTGGATACAGCTGTCATATAGACCGATTTCTCAATTTTAGATTTTTGGCCCATAAAAGGCGCATTTACTCCCCGATTTCGGTAAAATTTGGTATAGTGAATTAAGTTAAGCTCCTCTACATTTTTTTGCAACTTGGACCAAATTGGTTCAGATTTGGATATAGCTGCCATATAGAACGATATCTCGATTTAAAGTCTTGCCCCATTAAAGGCGCATTTGTAATCCGATTTAAGATATAGCTTCTAAAAAGACCAATATTTTGTTACATACAATTGAACAATGACTTGTACTTAACAGTATTTGGTCCAAATCGGAACATATTACGATATAGCTGCTATGGGAAATAAGGTATGCATTTTTCACCGGATTGTGACGAAAGGTGGTTACGTATATACCCGAAGTGGTGGGCATCCCAAGTTCGGCCCGGCCGAACTTAACGCCTTTGTACTTATTTGTCCATAAGCAGGTTAAGTTCAAAGATGGGCTATATCGGACTATATCTTCATATAGCTCCCATATAGACCGATCTGACGATTTAGGGTTTTAGGCCCACAAAAGTCACATTTATTATCCGATTGTGCTGAAATTTGGAATAGTGAGTTGCGTTGGGTTCTTCGACATCCTTCTTCAATTTTGCTTACATATGTACCCGTGGTGGTGGGTATCCAAAGTTCGGCCCGGCCGAATTTAACGCCTTTTTACTTGTTTAAAAATAGCCAAGTCAAATTTTTAGAAACAAAAACACGCCGTTTGTAGCAGGTTTGTAGAGAAATTCGACGTATTGGCATTGGGCAAAAGTAGGACAAACTCATTTCTGTTGATGTGGAGTGTAAATTCTAATTTCGTTTGGAAGAAATCAAATGCCAACAATTTTGTCTTATCTAACCTACGTTTACAATACAGTCCTCACAAAGTTTAAATTTCCGGATTACACAAAGTCTAAATTTCTACACAGCCGAACTTAATATGTTTTTATTTGTACCCTACACCATCACTGTGGTACAGGGTATTATAAGTTTGTACATTTGTTTGCAACGCTAAGAAAGAGAACAGCAAGACCCATTGATAAGTATATCGATCGACTCAGAATCACTTTCTGATTCGATTTAGCCATGTCCGTCTATCCGTCTGTGAGTCCATGCATTTTTATACCCTCCACCATAAGATGGGGGGTATACTAATTTCGTCATTCTGATTGAAACTACTCGAAATATTCGTCTGAGACCCCATAAAGTATATATATTCTTGATCGTCGTGAAATTTTATGTCGATCTAGCCATGTCCGTCCGTCTGTCCGTCCGTCCATCTGTCCGTCCGTCCGTCCGTCTGTCTGTCGAAAGCACGCTAACTTCCGAAGGAGTAAAGCTAGCCGCTTGAAATTTTGCACAAATACTTCCTATTAGTGTAGGTCGGTTGGTATTGTAAATGGGCCATATCGGTCCATGTTTTGATATAGCTGCCATATAAACCGATCTTGGGTCTTGACTTCTTGAGCATCTAGAGTGCGCAATTCTTATCCAATTTGAATGAATTTTAGCACTTAGTATTTTGTTATGATATCCAACAACTGTGCCCAATATGGTTCAAATCGGTTTATAACCTGATATAGCTGTCATATAAACAGATCTGGGGATTTGACTTCTTAAGCTTCTAGAGGGCGCAATTCCTATCCGATTTGGCTGAAATTTTGCATGACGTATTTTATTTTTACTTTCAATAACTGTGTCAAATAAGGTTCAAATCGGTTCATAACCTGATATAGCTGCCATATAAACCGATCTGGGATCTTGACTTCTTGAGCCTTTAGAGGTCGCAATTATTATCCGATTTGCCTGAAATTTTGTACGACGGATTCTCTCATGACCATTAACATACGTGTTTATTATGGTCTGAATCGGTCTATAGGCCGATACAGCTCCCATATAAATCGATCTCTCTATTTTACTTCTTGAGCCCACAAAGGGCGCAATTCTTATTCGAATTGGCTGACATTTTACACAGGTCTCCAACATATAATTTAATTGTGGTCCAAACCGGACCATATCTTGAAATCGCTCTAATAGCAGAGCAATTCTTTTCTTATATCCTTTTTTTGCCTAAGAAGAGATGCCGTGAAAAGAACTCGACAAATGCGATCCATGGTGGAGGGTATATAAGATTCGGCCCGGCCGAACTTAGCACGCTTTTACTTGTTTGTAATCAAGTTGCAGGTCGTATTTGTTGTCCAATCATCACGAAATTTTGCACATGTAATTTTTTTGGCTCAAGGACGAACGCTATTGATTCAGATTTAGATATAGCTCCCATATATATGTATCGCCCCATTTGTACTTTAATGAATGTAACAACTACAATTTTCAACCGATCTGCACAAAAATTGGCATAGATTGTTCTAATACCGATCTTAACATATCTGCAAGATTTCAACAAAATCGGTTTAGGTTTGGATATAGCTCGCACAAATATGTATCGCCCGATTTGCACTTGAATGACCGTAGTAACTACAATTTTCAACCGATCTACAAAAAATTTGGCATGAATTGTATTGTTACTGATCTTAAAATATCTTCAAGATTTAATTAAAATCGTTTCAGATTAATATATAACTCCGATATATATGTATCGCCCGATTTGCACTGAAATGGCCGTAGTCACTAAAATTTTTAACCAATCTGCACAAAATTTTGCCCGGATTGTTCTGTTACTGATCCTCACATGTGGAGGATTTTTTTTAGCTTATAAAATTATGATTTATTTTATTAAATTTTCTTACATACGTCCATTTAGTTAGCTACACGATTTAATTTTCACGATATGAAAACTAATTTAATTTCTTATCATTCAATATTCAAATTTCCATTTAAAGATGCAGTCGCTTTTGTCCAATCGTAAATGCTTCTGTATGGATTGTAACTATTCAATTCCGTAAACATCTACACTTGTATATTTACATATTTTGCATAGCTTTGACTGCCTTTGTATCTCTTGCCTTGTTACTGTTATTTCTATGTTATCTTCTGTTATAAATGGCATTAGTGCATGTTGTAGTTTTATTGTCTTTATGATTGTGCTTTGTTGTTGTTATTTTGTGTTTGGTGATGTTGCTGTTGTCATTTTTATTGCTGCTGCTTTTCTTGTTGTTGTAATTAGTGAAGCGCAAATAAATAGCTCGCGCCGCGTCTAATGAATGCCAGGGCGATTACATATGTCAAATTCATATTCATTTGTTGCTGCATGAAAGCACGCACACAAACATCCATAAAAACTCATGCTCACATATAGAAAAGGCACAAATTCGTTTGGAAGCCATAGAGTATAGGGTTGAAAGCAAGCAGAAAGGCTTTAAAATGGGTTGAGTAGAAATTCAAATGATTTTATTAAAAAAAAAGAAAAATTCCAAGAAAATCCTTTTAAGACCATAGTTAACCACGTTCATATTTTCAGTTATAGACTAGTATAACTTATCTCTCGATATTTTGAATTGAAAATTCGAAACTCTTCACATCACCCTAATTAACGCATTTTTGACACAGCAGCATGTGTAATTTAATAGGTTCTTGTCTTGAGCAATTGCTTAAATGATGTCTGCCTATGCACCATTAGCAAGGATATGAATAGGTTTTTATAATTTGTTTTTCTATGCGTAAGTATTTGTATGTAAAAGTGCATATGTAATAAGTACTAGAGAGTTTGTATGTGTATTAGGGTGATGAATTTTTACAGGGATATGAGCCTGTATCATATTTGGATGAGTTTTCATTTAAGATTAGATAACATCTTACGTATAGGGTGATTCAATAAAAAAAAACCTCATGCACAAAGGATTTTAAAATGTTTATTTTATCATTTTGGGCAATTTTAGAAGTCACTATAAGCAGTTATATAGAACACAAGCTTAAAAGCCACATATACAGGGTGGCTGATGAAAGCCGCTACCAAAAAAAAATGTAATAACTTTTTTTCTATTTAATAATAATAATTTAATAATTAATTTAATTAATTAATTAATTAATTTAATTAATAATAATTTAATAATTAATTTAATAATTTAATTTAACATGAAAAAAAGAAAAATGTATTCCATACACCGAAAAAAAAATGTAGCAATATTCATCATTGTAGCAATATTCATCAGCCACCCTGGCCATATCGGTCCATGTTTTGATATAGCTGCCATATAAACCGATCTTGGGTCTTGACTTCTTGAGCCTTTAGAGTGCGCAATTCTCATCCGATTGGAATGAAATTTTGCACGACGTGTTTTTTTATGATATCCAACAACTGTGCCAAGTATGGTTCAAATCGGTCCATAACCTGATATAGCTGCCATATAAACCGATCTTGGTTCTTGACTTCTTGAGCCTCTAGCGTGCGCAATTCTTATCCGATTTGAATGAATTTTGGCTCGACGTGTTTTCTTATGATATCCAACAACTGTGCCAAGTATGGTTCAAATCGGTCCATAACCTGATATAGCTGCCATATAAACCGATCTGGGATCTTGACTTCTTGAGCCTCTAGAGGTCGCAATTATTATCCGATTTGCCTGAAATTTTGTACGACGGATTCTCTCATGACCATCAACATACGTGTTTATTATGGTCTGAATCGGTCTATAGCCCGATACAGCTCCCATATAAATCGATCTCTCTATTCTACTTCTTGAGCCCCCAAAGGGCGCAATTCTTATTCGAATTTTATACAGGTCTCCAACATAAATATAATTTAATTGTGGTCCAAACCGGACCATATCTTAATATCGCTCTAATAGCAGAGCAAATCTTTTCTTATATCCTTTTTTTTGCCTAAGAAGAGATGCCGGGAAAAGAACTCGACAAATGCGATCCATGGTGGAGGGTATATAAGATTCGGCCCGGACGAACTTAGCACGATTTTACTTGTTTTTTTTTTTTATTTTTTTTTTTGGAGAACTTTCCTTTAACTTTTAAAAAATCACCCTTTACTATAAGTAAATTTTTATTCGGTATATTGTATAAAGCACAGCGGAGCCTTGGGTGGGATAGTTAGATTTAAAGAGAAAAAATTAAACTTTTTCACGAATATACAACTTCTAAGTGGTTTGTGCGTGACCTTTTTCACTTTTTATACCCTCCACCATAAGATGGGGGGTATACTAATTTCGTCATTCTGTTTGTAACTACTCGAAATATTCGTCTGAGACCCCATAAAGTATATATATTCTTGATCGTCGTGAAATTTTATGTCGATCTAGCCATGTCCGTCCGTCTGTCCGTCCGTCCGTCCGTCCGTCCGCCCGTCCGTCCGTCCGTCTGTCTGTGGAAAGCACGCTAACTTCCGAAGGAGTAAAGCTAGCCGCTTGAAATTTTGCACAAATACTTCTTATTAGTGTAGGTCGGTTGGTATGGGTCATATCGGTCCATGTTTTGATATAGCTGCCATATAAACCGATCTTGGGTCTTGACTTCTTGAGCCTCTAGAGTGCGCAATTCTTATCCGATTGGGATGAAATTTTGCACGACGTATTTTGTTATGACATCCAACAACTGTGATAAGTATGGTTTAAATCGGTCCATAACCTGATATAGCTGCCATATAAACCGATCTTGGGTCTTGACTTCTTGAGCCTCTAGAGTGCGCAATTCTTATCCGATTGGAATGAAATTTCGCACGACGTGTTTTGTTATGATATCCAACAACTGTGCTAAGTATGGTTCAAATCGGTCCATAACCTGATACAGCTGCCATATAAACCGATCTTGGGTCTTGACTTCTTGAGCCTCTAGAGTGCGCAAGTCTTATCCGATTGGAATGAAATTTTGCGCGACGTGTTTTGTTACGATATCCAACAACTGTGCCAAGTATGGTTCAAATCGGTCCATAACCTGATATAGCTGCCATATAAACCGATCTTGGGTCTTGACTTCTTGAGCCTCTAGAGTGCGCAATTCTTATCCGATTGGAATGAAATTTTGCACGACGTGTTTTGTTATGATATCCAACAACTGTGCCAAGTATGGTTCAAATCGGTCCATAACCTGATATAGCTGCCATATAAACCGATCTGGGATCTTGACTTCTTGAGCCTCTAGAGGTCGCAATTATTATCCGATTTGCCTGAAATTTGTACGACGGATTCTCTCATGACCATCAACATACGTGTTTATTATGGTCTGAATCGGTCTATAGCCCGATACAGCTCCCATATAAATCGATCTCTCTATTCTACTTCTTGAGCCCCCAAAGGGCGCAATTCTTATTCGAATTGGCTGACATTTTACACAGGCATCCAACATATAATTTAATTGTGGTCCAAACCGGACCATGTCTTGATATCGCTCTAATAGCAGATGAAATCTTTTCTTATATCCTTTTTTCCCAAAGAAGAGATGCCCGGAAAAGAACTCGACAAATGCGATCCATGGTGGAGGGTACGTAAGATTCGGCCCGGCCGAACTTAGCACGCTTTTACTTGGTTTTCCTAAGAAGAGATGCCGGGAAAGAACTCGACAAATGCGATCCATGGTGGAGGGTATATAAGATTCGGCCCGGCCGAACTTAGCACGCTTTTACTTGTTATTTTTATAACCGCCTACCCAAGACCCGGTTTACGGTCTTAGGTCCGTAAGAGGCGCATTTATTACCCGATTTCAATGAAATTAGAAACAGTGAGTTTTTTAAGCCTCCCCACATCGGGCTCAAATATGATTCAGATAGGAATATATTTAGATATAGCTGTCATATACACCGATCTGCCGTTTTAGGTTCTTAAGGCCATAAAAGCTGCAAATTTCGCTGAAATTTGAAAAAGTGACTTGTATTAAGCCTCCCGTTAACCGCCCAGCATATGGTCCAGATCAGACTATATTTAGATAAAGCTGTCATCATTCGCGTCGAAAGGCCTTCGTGGGGTGGGCTAAGCAACCCCCAGAAATGTTTTATAGTATAAATACTGCAAACAACCTCAACTAAATACCTTTATTTTATTATTCTTTATTTAGAAAACCATAGATTGCCATCAACTTTGACCACTCTGCCCTCTCTTTGTTCGTGTTGGCGTTTCCATTCAGATCCAATCCTAAACAGCCAGTAGAGGGCGCTAAAGTAAATGTTATTGTTAGTCGCTTGGAGTGGCTTAACGTCTATAACATGCTTATAAATGACTGTATGACTACCAATTAAATATTCATCATTGAGTTTTTATACCCTCCACCATAAGATGGGGGGTATACTAATTTCGGTCTTCGTTTGAGACCCCATAAAGTATATATATTCTTGATCGTCGCGACATTTTATGTCGATCTAGCCATGTCCGTCCGTCCGTCCGTCTGTCTGTCGAAAGCACGCTAACTTCCGAAGGAGTAAAGCTAGCCGCTTGAAATTTTGCACAAATACTTCTTATTAGTGTAGGTCGGTTGGTATTGTAAATGGGCCATATCGGTCCATGTTTTGATATAGCTGCCATATAAACCGATCTTGGGTCTTGACTTCTTGAGCCTCTAGAGTGCGCAATTCTTATCCGATTGGGATGAAATTTTGCACGACGTGTTTTGTTATAATATCCAACAATTATGCCAGGTATGGTTCAAATCGGTCCATAAAATGATATAGCTGTCATATAAACCGATCTTGGGTCTTGACTTCTTGAGCCTCTAGAGTGCGCAATTCTTATTCGATTGGAATGAAATTTTGCACGACGTGTTTTATTATGATATCCAATAACTGTTCCAATTATGGTTCAAATCGGTTCATAATCTGTTATAGCTGCCATATAAACCGAGCTTGGGTCTTGACTTCTTGAGCCTTTAAAGTGCGCAATTCTTATCCGATTGGAATTAAATTTAGCACGTAGTATTTTGTTATGATATCCAACAACTGTGCCAAGTATGGTTCAAATCGGTTCATATTCTGATATAGCTGTCATATAAACAGATCTTGGCACTTGATTTCTTAAGCTTCTAGAGGGCGCAATTCCTATAGGGTTTGACTGAAATTTTGCAAGAGGTATTTTTTTCTTACTTTCAACAACTATGTCAAATAAGGTTCAAATCGGTTCATTACCTGATATAGAGGCCATATAAACCGATCTGGGATCTTGACTTTTTGAGCCTCTAGAGGTCCCAATTATTATCCGATTTGCCTGAAATTTTGTACGACGGATTCTTTCATGAGCATCAACATACGTGTTTTTTATGGTCTGAATCGGTCTATAGCCCGATACAGCTCCCATATAAATCGATCTCTCTATTTTACTTCTTGAGCCCACAAAGAGCGCAATTCTTATTCGAATTTTATACAGGTCTCCAACATAAATATAATTTAATTGTGGTCCAAACTGGACCATATCTTAATATCGCTCTAATAGCAGAGCAAATCTTTTCTTATATCCTTTTTTTTGCCTAAGAAGAGATGCCGGGAAAAGAACTCGACAAATGCGATCCATGGTAGAGGGTATATAAGATTCGGCCCGGACGAACTTAGCACGCTTTTACTTGTTTTTTTTTTTTTTTTTTTTTTTTGGAGAACTTTCCTTTAACTTTTAAAAAATCACCCTTTACTATAAGTAAATTTTTATTCGGTATATTGTATAAAGCACAGCGGAGCCTTGGGTGGGATAGTTAGATTTAAAGAGAAAAAATTAAACTTTTTCACGAATATACAACTTCTAAGTGGTTTGTGCGTGACCTTTTTCACTTTTTAAATAGAACTTCTTTCATCATTCTTTCATGATACAGAAAATTTTTTTTGAGAAAAAAAATCATCACCCTAATGGGTACATATATGGGAGCAGCCATATGTTGCTGTTTTTATAATTCATTAGAACGATTTAAATTCGACTGGGAGTAATTATTATTTATGCTCTGGCAGTAAAAAATATTTAATATCAAATATTATTTATTATTAAGTGATTTCGTTTAGCCTTCTTTATAGCATGCAAACATCTCAATGCATATATTGTTGCCCAAAAAGTAATTGCGGATTTTTTAAAAGAAAGTAAATTTTTAATAAAACTTAGAATGAACTTTAATCAAATATACTTTTTTTTACACTTTTTTCTAAAGCAAGCTAAAAGTAACAGCTAATAACTGACAGAAGAAAGAATGCAAATACAGAGTCACAAGCTGTGAAAAAATTTGTCAACGCCGACTATATGAAAAATCCGCAATTACTTTTTGGGCAACCCAATATATAGGGAAATGACACATTATGATATAAATGAATTTAAATCATTTTCACATATACATAATAGGGCGACAAAGTAGAGACATTTTTAGGTATTTTCTTCTAATTTTATAAAGTTTTTAATTTTAGAACATCAATATAAGCAACATTATAACCCATAAATAATCAAAGTATATTCATTTTTTTTTAGGTAAGCACATACACAATTTATTTGCGTTATGAATTAGATTCAATTAAAATTGGTAAGTGAAATGAATTTATTGAAATTACGATATAAAAAATCGATAAAAACAAATGATTGGATCAAGTGAGAACAGTCGATTTTAATGCACGGAAGAAACATGTCACCATCATGCCTTTCTACCTACAGCTCGGATGTTGTCGGTCTACGGATCTTCTATGTAGACCCCGATTCTTTACTTCCCTTAGCATTTTTCTACCAATCTTGCCAAAATTGTGCACAACCCTTTCCACGACAACTATCACAATATTTATAAACTTTTGTCAAAATCGGTTCAGATTTAGATATAGCTCCCATATATATGTTTGTCAGATTTTTGGGTAATTTGCAATAATGTTGTCATTTGTTAAACGTCGTTTGAACATATTTGCTCGAAATTTTATACGGATTGTTTAATAACCCATCTGAAAACATTCGCCGAGATCCATCAAAATTGGTTCAGAATTATATATAGCTCCCAATTTGTACATATAGGGTAGGTGTAGAGTATTACACAGTCTTCGCCACCCGACTTTTGCCTTTCCTTACTGGTTTTAAGTAAACGCCATGATGGGTAGTTGTCCATTCCGATTATGTTACTTGCCCTCTTGCAAAATTTTTTACAAATATGGCCAATATATGTGAGTGTATAACCACTTCTTAAAATGATGTTTTCGCATAATTTTAACCCCGACGTTCATCATTATAGGGGGACATGATAACCTATACTCCACGGTTGACTCAACAAATTTTTACTTCACCCAATAATAAACCAAGGATGCATCGAAAACTACCAAACTATAAAATCTGATTCGATTTAAAGTTGGAGATATGTCCTTCCAGCTATTAATTTAAGGAATTTTATAAGCTTATTTATTTCCACCGAATTAGTATTAGTCTATATAGCATTCTTCAAACTTTAATTGCATCGTATTAATCTTTAAAGCTAATTCCTTGTTGACTAAAAATATTTAGTTGTCCTTACCTCTTAAGTCCTATTAACGTCAAATATTTTTATTTGTTACTGAAGGTTGTCCTTCTCCTTCCCCAGTTCTTCAACATCATATAAAAATTGTGTAATACAATAACCATCAAATATAAACAAAATGTTAGAAGACACAAAAGGACAATATAAACTTACTTATTTACGGAATTTGATACGAGTATTTTTCGCCCCACCAAAATAAAATAATTATAGAACTCAGGGAAAGTTGAGCACGACGGAGGTTCACAATAAAAGTTTGAAAAATGTGACAACCAAACAGCAGCAAAATTGACAATATATCAAGCCTTTCCCGCGAAAATAATGTAAGTGACATTTTGTTCGATTCTCGTTTTTTTCTACCATATCGACAGAGTATATCGAATTACGTCTCCTCTCCAAATATCGGAGCCCTCCACTATGGGATGGGGGGCATACTAATTTCGTCATTCCGTTTGTAACACATCGAAATATTGATACAACGATTGATACAAAGCATATATACAAGGGCGATAGTATAGCTAGTTTCCTAGTTTCTATTCCTAGTTTCTAGTTCATCCGAAAAAACAATATATACCTAATCCGTTCCTCCTGACTTCAACATTTTCTTCCTCTTCTTTCGATAATCTAGAGATCAAGGAACAGGTCGCATTTGTATCTCGATTATCGTAAAATTTTGCAAAAATCGCTTTTTTGGTCCAAGGATGAACGCAATCGATTTAAAACAAAATCGGTTCAGATTTAGATATAGCTCCCATATATCCTCATCCGGTATGGCTGTAGTAGCCACAATTTTGGTCCGATCTTAACGAAATTTTGCACAAGACGTTCGATATAATGTTCAAAAATGTTTGCCTAATTTTATAAAAATCGGTTTAGATTGAGATATAGCACCCATATATATCATTCGTTCCGATCTTAACAAAATTTTGTACAATGGGCAATATCGGTTCGGATTTAGATATAGCTCCCATATAAACCGATCTCTCGATTTCTTGTGCCCCTGGAAACCGTACAAGAGGTTGTTTTTATACCCAAATGGAAATGGGCCATATCGGTTCCGATTTAGATATAGCTCCCATATAAACCGATCTCCCGATTTGATTTCTTGAGCATCTGGAAGCCAAAATTTTCAATCGATTTGGAAGAAATTTTGCACATAGCATTCTGTCTAAATAGATCTATAACCTGGTATAGCACCCATATAAACCGATCTCCCGATTTCACTTCTTGAGCCCCTGGAAGCCACAATTTTTATACAATTTGGCCTACAATTTTCCCTTGTGGCCTAAAACATTTGTGTCAAGTACGGTCCAAATCGGTGTATAACCTGATAAAGCTCCCATATAAGATGATCTCCCGATTTAATTTCTTGAGCCCCTGGAAGCCGAAAATTTAATTCGATTTGGCTGCAATTTTGCACATTGCATTCTGTTATAACCTCCAACAACTGTGTCAAGTACAGTCCAAATCGGCCTATAACCCAATGCAGCTCCCATATAAATCGATCTCCCGATTTGACTTGACTGGAAGCCACAATTTTTTGTGCGATTTGGCTGCCCATCAATGCCCATCAACTAAATTTGGTTTGTATAAATTTTTAGCAGATTTTTTATACCCACTACCATAGGATGGCAGTTTACTAATCTAGTGATTCCGTTTGTAACACCTCCAATTATGGATCTGCGACCCCATAAATAATATATGTTGTGGATCGTCTCGACATTCTGAGTCGAGACAATGGATGGGGATTGTAAATGGGCCATACCGGATCAGATTTGGATAAATCTCCCATATAAACCGATCTCCCGATTTGACTTCTTGAGGCTTTACAAGCCGCAATTTTTCTCCAATTTGGCTTAAATTTTGCATGCGGTTTTCTTTTACGACTTCCAAAAACTGTGCCAAGTACGGTCCAAATCAGTCTATAACCTGATAAAGCTCTCATATAAACTTTTCTCTGAGTTCCTAGACGATTTAATTTTTGTTGGTTTGACAGAAGTTTGGTATGCAGAATAAAATTATGCCCTTCAACATACAGATCATACTTGGCATGGATGTTGGAAGTCATAATTCAAGTCCTTGTTTCATTTCAGTCAAATCGGATGAAAATTGAGGCTATTAAGGGCTCAAGAATTTAAATCAGCGGATGGGTTTGTATGGGGGCTATATCTGTTAATAGATCGATTCGTATCGTACTTGGCATGGATGTTGGATGTTATAACTTTAGTCTTTGTTTTAATTTATAGACAAATCGAATGAAAATTGAGGCTTCTTGGGGCTCAAAAAGTCAAATCCGGTTATCGGTTTATATGAGAGCTATATCGAAATCTGAACAGATGGGCTCAAGACCTTATAAAGCAGCTATATCCAAATCTGGAGCGATCTGGGTCATCTTCAAGAAAGATATCAAGGGGCCTAATATAACTCACTGTCCCAAATTTCAGCGAAATCGGACAATAAATGCCAAGACCTTAAACCGATAGATCGGTTTATATGGCAGCTTATCCAAATCTGGACCGATCTGCGCCAAACTAAACCAGTATGGAAAGGCAAAAGTCGGGCGGTGCGACTATATTATACCCTACACCACCACCTAGCACTTTTTATATGTAGAACTTATCTCAAAATCTAGTCAGATTTTAATTTGGATACCAATTGAAAAAGCAATTTCGAACCTTGTAAGAATTTCCTACCATAGGACAAAAGATTTGGATTTCCACATCTTTAAATGGCCTTTTCAAGATGTGGAAATCCAAATCGGGTAAAAGATTATATGGGAGTTATATCGAAATCTGTGTCAATTTTAATGACACATACTGGGACATGAAATAGAACATCTCACGCCGTATATTGTAGAGATGTGACTAAAATTGTGGATTTTACTGCCTTAAAAGTCCATATCGGATGAAATATACACATTGGAGTTATATCTAAATTAGGACCGATTTTAAGGAAAAATCGCGCACGTATTGGAACGTCAATTTAAACTTCTCATGCAAAATCGGATCCTACAGCCTTAAGAGGCAATATCGGATGAACGATATATATGGGATTTTGCACATACATGTAGATATCAAATAAAACACCTCATACTAAATTTTGTAAAGATCGGACCAAAATTGTGGCTTCTACAACCTTAAAAGGCCATATCGGATGAATGATATGTAAGGGAGCTATATCTTAATCTGAACCGATTTTTATGAAATGTTGCACACATATGAGGACGTTAAATAAAACCCCCATGCTAAATTTTGTAAAGATCAGACCAAAATTGTGGCAAATAGATGTGGCAGCTACATCTAAATCTGATCCGATTTTGATTAAATTGTGCACATACATTGAGACTTCACAACAATGACTACGCGACAAATTTGGTGAAGATCGGACCAAAATTGTAGCTTCTACAGCCTTAATAGTTCAAATCGGATGAAAGATATATATGGGAGCTATATATAAATCTGAACCGATTTAGATGAAATTTTTCACATATGTCAAGATCAGTAACAAAACGGTCCGTGCCAAATTTTGTGCAGATTGGTTGAAAATTGTAGCTACTACGGCCATTGAAGTGCAAATCGGGCGATACATATATATGTGAGCTATATCTAAATCTGAATCGATTTTGATTAAATTGGAGATATGTTAATATTAGTAACGAAACAGTCAGTGCCAAATTTTGTGCGGATCGGTTGAAAATTGTAGCTACTACGGTCATTTAAGTGCATATCGGTCGATACATATATAAGGAAGCTATATCTAAATCTGGATCGATTTTTATGAAATTTTGCACACATATGGAGACGTTAAATAAAACACCCTATGCCAAATTTTGTAAAGATCGGTAAAAAATTGGGGCTTCTACAGCCTTAAACGGCCATATCGGATGAAAGATATATATGGGACCAATATCTAAACCAGGACCGATTTTCATGAAATTTTCCACACATATTAGGACATTAAATAAAACACCTAGGGCAAAATATTTTAAAGATCGGACTAAAACTGTGGCTTCTACATCCTTAAACGGCCATATTGGGTGAAAGATATATATGGGAGCAATATCTAAACCTGGACCGATTTTCATGAAATTTTACACACATATGTAGATCTCAAATAAAATACTCAATGCCGAATTTTGTAAAGGTCGGACGAAAATTGGAGAAATATGGAGACGTTAAATAAAACACCCCATGCCAAATTCTGTAAAGATCGGTAAAAAATTGTGGGCTTCTACAGCCTTAAAAAGCCATATTGGATGAAAGATATATATGTGAGCTATATTTAAATTTGAACCGATTTTTCAAAATTAATAGCGTTTGTCCTTGGGACAAAAAAGTGGTATGTGCAAAATGTCGTAACAATCGGACGACAAATACGATCTGCACTTTGATTACAAGAATACATGGACTCACAGACGGACATGGCTAAATCGAATCAGAACGTGATTCTGAGTCGATCGGTATAATAATCAATGGGTCTAGCTCTAGCGTTGCAAACAAATGCACAAATCTGTAATACCCTGTACCCCAGTGGTGGTGTAGGGTATAAAAATAGATTTAATTTATTGAAGGACCAATTGATACTCTTCGGATAATTCTTTAAATAGAAACAAGGAATTGATCACATTAAGCTATTTGTCATCCCTCTAAAATATAAAGATATTGAGGGCAAAACAAACAGTAGGTCCGTTTGCGTATTATTCCAGTAAACATTTGCAGTAAACATTTGCATAGTTTTTACTCTCTTTTGCTATTCATTTGAATAAAACAGCTGGTTTTCATAAAACATCTGTTCGATGCTGCAAATTTCTGCTGGGAAAAACCTTCGTTAGAAATTTGCCAGCTCTCAATTACCATACTCTAAAAATGTTGCTCACTCTCACGTACGTGAACGAGTTGTGCAAATTTGCACACATTTTTGAGTACGTGAACACACAACTTCTGACTCAACCCTCGCATTTGTGCAAGTATTACAATACATGCTGCTTAAGGTCTTTTGCTAATTAACAACATTTTCATTAAAATTCTATATTAAATGGCCAAAAGAGAAAAAAGAAGAAAGTAAAAGAATAAAATTACAGTTTGATGATGAGAAAATGAGAGAAAAAAGGTACAAAGAGGCAAAGTATGGTAGAGAGTTCGAAGACATAACCCAAACCAACCCAAGATGGAGAATATCAAATTTTTGGTTCATAATTTGTTGTCTGTTATATATTTCTTGTGCCATCTCTATGGTCAATATTCAATGAAATTGTTTGTCTAAGTCAGAGTAAGACATCAAGGGATGTGGAGAATGTGAGGCAAAGATGTGAAATGAAGTTACAAAAATGTATAGAATGTTTTTATTGAAGTTAGTTTTTGTTTGGATAACAAGAAGGTATGAATGTGTGTGCACGAGCGTGAGCGTCGTTATTGGTTAATGAAAGTATGAGTGTGTCACTAAGAACATTTGTGTTATTTAAGCCCTTCGGCTTCGCATAGAGATGACCAAACGCAATACTCAAACACACAAACTGTCATCCATAGTCTTGTGTGGCAAGTATATAAGAAATCATTTGCACAGTGGTTTGAAAACTAACCAGGAATGGTTGTCTATGGATAAACACGGCGGGAGACCTTTCAATAAGTCGACAAAAAAGAACACGGCGCGAGGATGGGCAGGAAACAGCAAAGCCTTAGACAGCTTGAAGAAAAAAATGGGGAGAGGTAAGTAATCCTTTGAGGAATTGGAAAGCACTATTTAAGCATCTAGACGGCGTGATTTGCATGATTTGATGACACAACGTGTGTACACATTTTCTTTGAAATCGGTCTAGATTTACATATAGCTCCCATATATATCGTTTAGCCGACATACGCTTTTAAGACTACAGCAGTCACAATTTGGGTGCTCCAATGTTGGACTCGATTCGATAAAGTCTGACTAGATGTAGACATAGGTTCTATGTATTGAAAGTATTACATAGTCTCAGTTGTGCAAGCTATTTATAGTCGTATCCACTAGAGCTGGCAAAATAACGATGCTTTATTTTTTGGCTGAATATCAAATAAGATTTTTCCTATCGACACTATAGGCAAAATCCAAAATTTGAAAAAAACAAGTAAAAAGGCGTTAAGTTCAGCCGGGCCGAACTTTGGATACCCACCACCTCGGGTATATATGTAAACCACCAACCTTTCATCATAATTCGGTGAAAATTTCACACCTTATGTCCCATATCAGTTATGTCAAAATAAGTTCCGATTTGGACCATATACTAATAAGTACACTAGCTATATACGACACGGATGTCGAAAAGCCTAACATAAGTTACTGTGTTAAATTTCCGTGAAATCGGATTATAAATGCGCCTTTAATGGGGCCAAGACTTTAAATCGAGATATCGGTCTACATGGCAGCTATATCCAAATCTGGACCGATCTGGATCAAATTGAAGAAAGTTGTCGAAGGGTCTAACACAACTCACTGTCCCGAATTTCATCAAAATCGGATAATAAATGTGGCTTTTGTGGGCCTAAGACCCAAAACCGGGGGATCGGTCTAATGGCAGCTATATCCAAATCTTAACCGATCTGGGTCAAATTAACGAAGGAAGTCGAAAGGACTTACACAACTCACTGTCCCAAATTTCAGCAACATCGGATAATAAATGTGGCTTTTATGGGCTTAAGACCCTAAATCGGAGGATCGGTCTATATGGCAGCTATATCCAAATCTGAACCGATCTGAGCCAAATTGACGAACGATGTTGAAGGGCCTAACACAACTCACTGTCCCGAATTTCAGCAAAATCGGATAATAAATGTGGCTTTTATGGGCCTAAGACCCTAAATCGGGGGATCGGTCTATATGGCAGCTATATCCAAATCTGAACCGATCTGAGCCAAATTGACGAACGATGTTGAAGGGCCTAACACAACTCACTGTCCCGAATTTCATCAAAATCGGATAATAAATGTGGCTTTTGTGGGCCTAAGACCCAAAACCGGGGGATCGGTCTAATGGCAGCTATATCCAAATCTGAACCGATCTGGGTCAAATTAACGAAGGAAGTCGAAAGGACTTACACAACTCACTGTCCCAAATTTCAGCAACATCGGATAATAAATGTGGCTTTTATGGGCTTAAGACCCTAAATCGGAGGATCGGTCTATATGGCAGCTATATCCAAATCTGAACCGATCTGGGTCAAATTAACGAAGGAAGTCGAAAGGACTTACACAACTCACTGTCCCAAATTTCAGCAACATCGGATAATAAATGTGGCTTTTATGGGCTTAAGACCCTAAATCGGAGGATCGGTCTATATGGCAGCTATATCCAAATCTGAACCGATCTGGGTCAAATTAACGAAGGAAGTCGAAAGGACTTACACAACTCACTGTCCCAAATTTCAGCAACATCGGATAATAAATGTGGCTTTTATGGGCTTAAGACCCTAAATCGGAGGATCGGTCTATATGGCAGCTATATCCAAATCTGAACCGATCTGAGCCAAATTGACGAACGATATTGAAGGGCCTAACACAACTCACTGTCCCGAATTTCAGCAAAATCGGATAATAAATGTGGCTTTTATGGGCCTAAGACCCTAAATCGGGGGATCGGTCTATATGGCAGCTATATCCAAATCTGGACCGATCTGAGCCAAACTCACGAATGATTTTGAAGGGCCCAACACAACTCACTGTCCCAAATTTCAGCGAAATCGGATGGTAAATGTGGCTTTTATGGGCCTTAGACCCTAAATCGGAAGATCGGTCTATATGGCAGCTATATCCAAATCTGGACCGATCTGTGCCAAATTGACGAAAAATGTTGAAGGGCCTAACACAACTCACTGTCCCAAATTTCAGCAAAATTGGATAATAAATGTGGCTTTTATGGGCCTAAGATTCTAAATTGGAAGATCGGTTTATATGGCAGCTATATCCAAATATGAACCGATCTGGGCAAAACTGATGATGGATATCTAAGGGCCTAACACAACTCACTGTTCAAAATTTCCTCGAAATCGGATAATAAATGTGGCTTTTATTGGCCTTAAACCCTAAATCGGCGGATCGGTCTATATGGGGGCTATATCAAGATATAGATCGATATAGTCCATCTTCGAACTTAACCTGCTTATGAAAAAAAAAAATAATATGTGCAAATTTTCAGCTCAATATCTCTATTTTTGAAGACTTTAGCGTGATTTCAACAGACAGACGGACGGACATGTCTAGATCGTCTTAGATTTTTACGCTGATCAAGAATATATATACTTTATAGGGTCGGAAATGGATATTTCGATGTGTTGCAAACGGAATGTCAAAATGAATATACCCCCATCCTTCGGTGGTGGGTATAAAAATAGCAATTCTATCCTGAATGCATTCCGATCATCTTTCCCAGTCCTCCTACTTGTTGTGTAACTCATTGACCACGAATATGATGAGAGGATATACGATCCCTGTAAACTTATTTCACAAATGTCTTTTATTCGCCTTTCAAAATTGTGGTTAAATAGTTAGGCTAGGTTGAAAAGAGGGTGCGGATATTAAGCCTTCCCATGCCACTATGGACATACACCTAATCCAGTAATCGGTTTGTTGTGCGCTCTTAAAACTAAAAAGTAACCCCGAAAGAGAAAATTTGAAGTCCTACGGACTGTTGCGCTGTACCACAGCGCCCACGGCCTTAAATCGAACTATGTCGACCCGAAAAGCTTCGGTTTAACCAAGTTTAATGACGGCAGTTCTGTGACCTTCACTGCCAAATAGTCGGCGCCCAAACGATGCGGTTTGCGCCATCCTCAGAGAAGGCATTAGTCTCCTTCTTACACTGCTAGACTGTTCGTGATCGTACCTTCCTGATTGTTATTGCCCTTATGGCCAATTTACTGTCCGTAAAGATGTTCAAACCCAACGTCCTCGCATTAGTCCCACACCACCTTACGCATTCCGTGATCGCCCCGATCTCCGTCTGCAGGACCGAATTATGGTCAGGCAGTCTAGAACATATCTCAATCTTTGGGTTCTCAATGTAGACCACCAGGCCCATCCATCCGTGTAACATGATCTTCCAAGAATGGGAATACTAGGGTGCCGTCAATCCAAGACTGTTCCGCGGGCAGCAATGCCTCTCACTCGACCTAAAGTGTCGCCTCGATTACACCGCGATGGTATGAGATGCTCCTATCTTCAATCGCTTCGCTCCTCGCCATTAGTCTCCGCAGTGGCTGCCTCACACTTAATCTGTATGTCAATGGGTCGGATATCTAGAATAGTCTCCAGTGGTTCAAGAGTTAAGAACCACGGGAGTGTCAGTGTAGAGGATGAATTTTGACTTTTCAGCTAAAATTGTTAATAATGTTATCTTGCTGATACAGATTTGAGCGACAAAACTAGAAGAAACGATGGCATTTTAATTCAATATATTTTTCCAGACTTATGAAGTTCTTGGTTCATGACAGTAGGTTTTCAACACAAATTTCCTACACGTACCACGGGATACGATGTTTGCATTACTGGACGTCTGGGCTCATTCTTCCTGACAGACATCGGCAATATGGGTCTGAGTGTCGATTTCCTGGTTCTTTAAAGCATACACCATAGGATTTGTTACCCGATTACGCTGAAATTTGAAACAGCGAGTTGTATTAAAATTCCCGATATCCGACTTAAATACGATTCAGATCGGACTTTATTTAGATATAGCTGCCATAAACCCCATTAAAGCTGTATTTGTTACCCGCTTTCATTGAAATTTGATACAGTGAGTTGTATCAAAATTAAAGGAAATTAACGATACTATCGATACTATAGACGTTTACTTAAATAATATCGAAAACTTCGAATGTTGCGATTATCGATGTTTAGCCAGCTCTAGTCTCCACCCGACTATTGCCCTTCCTTGCTGATTTCTTAATATGCGGAAAAATTAAAGTTTCTAGGAACCGAACAAGGATGATCGAGAGATCAGTTTACATGCGAGCTACATCAGGTAATATACTGATTTGGACCGTTCTTGGCACAGTCGCAACAGAACATCGCATGCAAAATTTCAGCCAAATCGGACAGAAAATTGCGGCTTGTAAGCACTCAAGAAGTCAAATCGGAAGATCGGTTTATTTGGGAGCTATAGCAGGTTATACACCGATTCTGACCGTACTTGGCACAGTTTTTGGAAACCATAACGGAACACCACATGCAAAACTTCAGCCAAATCGCATAAAAATTACGGATTGTAAGGGATCAAGAAATTTAATCGGGAGAACGGTTTATATGGGAGCTGTATCATGTATTGACCGATTTCAACCGCACTTGTCGCTACATGCAAAATTTCAGCCAAATCGTCCAGAAATTGAGGCTTCCAGAGGCTCAAGAAGTCAAATCGGGAGCTGTGTCTTAATCTGAACCGATATAGCCCATTTGCAATCCCCACCGACCTACATCGATATTAAGTATCTGTGTAAAATTTCAAGCGACTAGCTTTTCGCGTTCGACCGCTATCGTGATTTCGACAGACGGACGAGCATGGCCAGATCGACTCAAAATGTCTAAACGATCAAGCATATATACACTCAATGGGGTCTATGATGAATATTTCGAGGTGTTACAAACGTAACGAATGGATAAGTATACCCCAACCCTATGGTGGTGGGTATAAAAAGGCACTGGTTTGAGCCGATGTGTGAGACCGTGCATTGCCATGGTGTAAAATTATTCGTCTTCTGTTGTTCGTTTTTCGAATTTCTCCTTAAACTTCAGTCAAAAAACTGTGATGTACCACTCAGAACTGACCGAACTGATTGCAGCAATCGTGCATCAGAGATTTCCACATAGGGTCTGACCGTGGCCATTATTGATACAGGTATGAGGGTAGCCTTTTATATTTCGGTATTAGAAAACATATATTTATAATTGCAAATCGCTTTATTGTTTTTCAAAATATTCCCCATAAAGATCTTTACACTTTTGCATGCGTTTGAACCAATTGTCGAAGCACTTTTGCCACTCTGATTGAGATGTCTCCAAAAAATGCATTCTGAACGCAGCAACCACTTCTTGAGGTGTCGAAAAACGTTGACCTCTCATTTTATTTTTTACATACGAAATAAAAAGAAGTCATTCGATGCCATGTTCAGATATGGTCCTATCTAGACTATACTCGGAAAGGATAACGAGGGTCTAACTAAACTCACTTTTCTAAATTTTAGCGAAATCGGATATCAAACGTACGATTTATGGCGCCAAGACTTTTAATCTGGAGATTGGTTTACATGGCTGCTTATCCAAATATAGTCTGATCTGCACATAACGCCCGCAAGGATATGGAGGACATAACAAAATCAGGGCTGCAGACTCGAGGAATTTTTAATCGACCCGATTCAGTGAAGAGTGCTCGACTCCGACACCGGAATCAACTCCGAGCACTTATTATACCCACCACCGAAGGATGGGGGTATATTCATTTTGTCATTCCGTTTGCAACACATCGAAATATCCATTTCCGACCCTATAAAGTATATATATTCTTGATCAGCGTAAAAATCTAAGACGATCTAGACATGTCCGTCCGTCTGTCCGTCTGTCTGTTGAAATCACGCTACAGTCTTTAAAAATAGAGATATCGAGCTGAAATTTTGCACAGATTCTTTTTTTCCCATAAGCAGGCTAAGTTCGAAGATGGGCTATATCGGACTATATCTTGATATAGCCCCCATATAGACCGATCCGCCGAATTAGGTTCTTAGGCTCATAAAAGCCACATTTATTATCCGATTTTGCTGAAATTTAGGACAGTGAGTTGTGTTAGGCCCTTCGACATCCTCCGTCAATTTGGCTCAGATCGGTACAGATTTGGATATAGCTGCCATATAGATCGATCCTCCGATTTAGGGTCTTAGGCCCACAAAACCCAAATTTATTATCCGATTTTGATGAAATTCGGGACAGTGGATTGTGTTAGGCCCATTGACATCCTTCGTCAATTTGACCCAGATCGGTCCAGATTTGGATATAGCTGCCATATAGACCGATCCTCTGATTTAGGGTCTTAGGCCCATAAAAGCCACATTTATTATCCGATTTTGCTGAAATTTGGGACAGGGAGTTGTGTTAAGCCCTTCGACTTCCTTCGTTAATTTTGCCTAGATCGGTCTAGATTTGGATATAGCTGCCATATAGACCGATCCTCCGATTTAGGGTCTTAGGCCCACAAAAGCCATATTTATTGTCCGATTTTGATGAAATTCGTGACAGTGAATTGTGTTAGGCCCATCGACATCCTTCGTCAATTTGACCCAGATCGGTCCAGATTTGGATTTAGCTGCCATATAGACCGATCCTCCGATTTAGGGTCTTAAGCCCATAAAAGCCACATTTATTATCCGATTTTGCTGAAGTTTGGGACAGTGAGTTGTCTTAGGCCCTTCGACATCTGTCTTCAATTTGACATCTGTCAGATTTGGATATAGGTGTCATATAGACCGATTTCCTGATTTAAGGTTTTGGGCCCATAAAATGCTCATTTATTGCCCGATGTCGCTGAAATTCGGGACAGCGAGTTAAATTAAGCCCCTAGACATGCTTTTGCAATATCGCACAGATCGGTTGAGATTTGGATATAGCTGCCATATAGACCGATATCTAGGTTTTAAATTTTGGGGCCATAAAAGACGCATTTATTGTCTGATGTCGCTGAAATTTGAGACAGTGAGTTTAGTTAGGCTCTTCGACGTCCTTCTTCAATTTGGCCCAGATCGGTCTAGATTTAAATATAGCTGTCATATAGACCGACCTCTCGATTTAAGGTTTTGGGCCCATAAAAGAGGCATTTATTGTCCGATTTCGCTTAAATTTGGGACAGTGCTTTAAGTTAGGCTCTTCGACATTTTTATGCAACTTGGCCCAAATCGGTCCAGATTTGGATATAGCTGCCATGTAGACCGATATCTCGATTTAAAGTCTTGGCCCCATAAAATTCGCATTTATAATCCGATATCACTGAAATTTGACAAAGTCTTATGTTAGGCTTTTCGACATCCGTGTCGTATATGGTTCAGATCGGTTTATGTTTAGATATATCTACTGTACTTATTAGTATTTGGTCCAAATCGGAACATATTTAAATATAACTGATATGGGACATAAGTTATAAATTTATCACCGAATTTTGACGAAAGGCGGTTTACATATATACCCGAGGTGGTGGGTATCCAAAGTTCGGCCCGGCCGAACTTAATGCCTTTTTATTTGTTTTATATATATTTTATATAAAAATTTAAAAAAACATTTAAAAACAAAGAAAAGCGTGCTAAGTTCATTAAACTGAATATTGGAAACCATAGTAGAAGTCATTGCGTAAAATTTCAGCCAAATCTAGTAAGAATTGCGCACTTTAGGGGCTGAAGAAGTAAAATAGGAAGATCGGTTTATATGGGAGCTTTATTAGGCTATAAACCGATTCATACCATATTCGACACATATGTTAAGGTCATGGGAGAAGCTGTTGTACAAAATTTCAGCCAAATCGGATAATACTTGCGCCCTTTAGAGTCTCAAGAAGTCAAGATTCAAGATTATGGCAGCTTTATTAGGTTACGGACCGATTTGAAATATTCTTAGCACAGTTGTTGAAAGTCATAACAAAACACCTCATGCAAAATTACATCGAAATCTCAAAATAATTGTGCCCTCTAGTGGCTCAAGAAGCAAAGACCCAAGATCGGTTTATATATCAGCTATATCAGGTTTTATACCAATGTGAACCATTCTTAATAAAGTTGTTGGAAGTCATAACAAACCACGTCGTGCAAAATTTCAGCCAAATCGGATAGGAATTGCGCACTCTAGACGCTCAAGAAGTCAAAACCCCAGATAGGTTTATATATCAGCTATATCAGGTTTTGGACCAATTTGAAACATTCTTAATAAAGTTGTTGGAAGTCATAACAAACTACGTCGTGCAAAATTTCAGCCAAATCGGATAGGAATTGCGCACTCTAGACGCTCAAGAAGTCAAGACCCCAGATAGGTATATATGAAAGCTATATCAGGTTATTGACCGATTTCAACCATACACAGCACAGTTGTTGAAAGTCATAATAAAACACCTCATGCAAAATTTCATCCAAATCGTACAAGAATTGTGCCCTCTAGTGGCTCAAGAAGACAAGATCCCAGATCGGTTTATATGGCAGCTATATCAAAATATGGACCGATATAGCCCAGTTACAAACTAAAGTGACCTACACTAATAAGAAGTATTTGTGCAAAATTTCAAGCGGCTATTTTTACTCCTTCGAAAGTTAGCATGCTTTCGACAGACAGACGGAGGGACTTGGCTAGATCGACTTAAAATCTCATGACGATCAAGAATGTATATACTTTATGGGGTCTTAGACGAATATTTCGAGGAGTTATAAACAGAATGACAAAATTAGTATACCCCCATCCTATGGTGGAGGGGGTATAAAAACCTTGTTAAATGTGCTTTTGTAACAAAAAGCCTATAACAAAATTTGCTTTAATAACAAGTAAAAAGGCGTTAAGTCTGGCCGGGCCGAAATTTTGGATACCCACCACCTCGGGTATATACGTAAACCACCTTTCGCCAAAATCCGGTGAAAAATACATACCTTATGCCCCATAGCAGCACATGCTCCGATTTGGACCAAATACTAATAAGTACAAGTCATTGTTCAATTGTGTAAAACAAAATATTGATCTATTTAGTAGCTATATCTAAATAAACCGATCTGAAGCATAAACAACACGGATGTCGAAAAGTCTACATAAGTCGCTGTGTTAAATTTCAGTGCAATCGGATTATAAATGCGCCTTTTTTGGCCCAAGACTTTAGATCGAGATATCGGTCTATATGGCAGATATATCCAAATCTTTACCGATTTGAGCCAAATTGAAGAAGAATTTCGAAGGGCCCAACACAACTCACTGTCCCAAATTTTGGCGACATGGGACAATAAGTGCGCTTTTTATGGGCCCAGCTGTATTCAAATCTGGACCGATCTGGGACATATTGAAGAAGGATGTCGAAGGTCCTAACACAACTAACTGTCCCAAGTTTCCGCGAGATCGGATAATAAATGTGGCTTTTATGGGCCTAAGATCCTAAATCGGCGTATCGTTCTCTATGGGGGCTATATCAAGATATTGTCCGATATAGCCCAAAAAAAGAATCTGTGCAAAGTTTCAGCTCAATATCTCTATTTTTAAGAACTGTAGCGACAATTTTGATGTACCTCGGCGGATGTTTTCAGATGGGTTATTAAACAATTCGTATAAAATTTCGAGTAAATATGTTAAAACTGTAATAACTACGTTTCACAAATGACAACATTATTGCAAATTACTCAAAATGTGACGAACATATATATGGGAGATATACCTAAATCTGAACCGATTCTCAGATCGTCGAGGAAAGCGTTTTACAAAGTTTTGGGAAGATTGGTCAATAAATGAGCTTCCAGTGGCTCTAGGAGTGAAAATCGGGCGATATATATATATAAGTGAGCTATATCTAAATCTGAGCCGATTTCTACGAAATTCACCAGTAATGTAGAGTTATACGAAAATCCTCCCCTGTACCACAGTAGTAGTGGTGTAGTGTATAAAATTAATTTTCCTAACTTTTTTTGGCCATTTAGCGAAGAAGAGTGGATCTTAAAAACTACGACATAAAACCGCTCCTGCTTTCAAAATTAGTGAGCTAATCGGCATTATTTTTTTTTTTAACACAAAAACAATTAAATGCAGCAGGAGTCTGAATGGGTTTCCCGAAATCTCACTCCTAAGAGATAATTTTTTGTTTGTGTTTTTGAGCTATAAAAAAAATCGCTAACTTTTGGCAAGCCAATTTTCCCCCAAAACATGATTTTATATGACATGAGAATTTTTATACCCTCCACCATAAGATGGGGGGTATACTAATTTCGTCATTCTGATTGTAACTACTCGAAATATTCGTCTCAGATCCTATAAAGTATATATATTCTTGATCGTCGTGAAATTTTATGTCGATCTAGCCATGTCCGTCCGTCTGTCCGTCCGTCCGTCTGTCTGTCGAAAGCACGCTAGCTTCCGAAGGAGTAAAGTTAGCCGCTTGAAATTTTGCACAAATACTTCTTATTAGCGTAGGTCAGTTGGTATTGTAAATGGGCCATATCGGTCAATGTTTTGATATAGCTGCCATATAAACCGATCTTGGGTCTTGACTTCTTGAGCCTCTAGAGTGCGCAATTCTTATCCGATTGGAATGAAATTTTGCACGACGTGTTTCGTTATTATATCCAACAATTGTGTAAAGTATGGTTCAAATCGGTCCATAACCAGATATAGCCGCCATATAAACCGATCTTGGGTCTTGACTTCTTGAGCCTCTAGAGGGCGCAATTCTTATCCAATTTGAATGAATTTTGGCACGTAGCATTTTGTTATGATATATAACAACTGTGCCAAATATGGTTCAAATCCGTTCATTACCTGATATAGCTGTCATATAAACCGATCTTGGGACTTGACTTCTTGAGCCTCTAGAGTGCGCAGTTCTTATCCGATTGAAATGAAATTTTGCACGACGTGTTCTTTTATGGTATCCAACAACTGTGCCAAGTATGGTTCAAATCGGTTTATAACCTGATATAGCTGCCATATAAACCGATCTGGGGTCTTGACTTCTTGAGCCTCTAGAGTGCGCAATTCTTATCCGATTGGAATGAATTTTGGCACGTAGTATTTTGTTATGATATACAACAACTGTGCCAAATATGGTTCAAATCCGTTCATTACCTGATATAGCTGTCATATAAACCGATCTTGGGACTTGACTTCTTGAGCTTCTAGAGGGCGCAATTCCTATCCGATTGCTGAAATTTCGCAAAACGTTTTTTATTGTTACTTTCAACAACTATGTCAAATAAAGTACAAGTCGGTTCATAACCTGATAGGGCTGCCATATAAACCGATCTGGAATCTTGACTTCTTGAGCCTCTAGAGGTCGCAATTATTATCCGATTTTCCTGAAATTTTGTACGACAGATCCTCTCATGACTGTCAACATACGTGTTTATTATTGTCTGAATCGGTCCATACCCCGATACAGCTCCCATATAAATCGATCTCTCTATTTTACTTCTTGAGCCCACAAAGTACCCAATTCTTATTCGAATTGGCTGACATTTTATACAGGTCTCCAACATATAATTTAATTGTGGTCCAAACCGGACCATATCTTGATATCGCTCTAATAGCAGAGCAAATCTTTTCTTATATCCTTTTTTTTTGCCTAAGAAGAGATGCCGGGAAAAGAACTCGACAAATGCGATCCATGGTGGAGGGTATATAAGATTCGGCCCGGCCGAACTGAGCACGCTTTTACTTGTTTTATATATTAACCACCATAGGATAGGGGTTACTAATCTAGTCATTCCGTTTGTATCACCTCAAAATATTCGTCTAAGACCCCATTAAGTATATAAATTCTCGATCGTTTTGACATACAGCTCCCATATAAACCGAGCTCCCTCTTTGACATCGTGAGCCTCTGGAAACCCAAATTTTTGTCCGATTTGGCTGAAATTTTGCTACAGTGTTTTTTTATGACTTCTAACAACTTTCACCAAAATATTACCCGATCTCCCAATTTGATATCTTCAGCCCTTTCAAGTTGCAATTTTTGTCTTATGTGGCTGCAATTTTGCTCATAGTGTTCTGTTATGACTTCCAACAACTGTGCCAAGTACGGTCGTTGGGAATTGCAAACGGGCGACATCGGTTCAGATTTTGACACAGCTCCCATATAAACCGATCTCCCTCTTTGACATCGTGAGCCTCTGGAAACCCCTGTTTTTGTCCGATTTGGCTGAAATTTTGCTGCAGTGTTTTGTTATGACTTCTAACAACGTTTAACAACATATCTTCAGCCCTTACAAGTCGCAATTTTTGTTATGACTTCCAACAACTGTGCCAAGTACGGTCTGAATCGGTCTATAACCTGATATAGCTCCCAAATTCCCCGATCCGCCGATTTGACTTCTTGAGGCCATACAAGCCGCAATTTTTGTCCGATTTGGCTGAAATTTTGCACGTAGTGTTTCGTTACGATTTCCAACAACTATGCCAAGTACGGTTTTAATTTTGCTGGTTTGGCAGAAGTTTGGTATAAAGAAGAAAATTATGCGCTTCAACTAAATTTATTTTGTATAAATTTTTAGCAGTATCCATGGTGGTGGGTTTCCAAGATTTGGCCCAGCCGAACTTAGCAAGCTTTTACTTGTCTTAACTAGTTTCATTCGTCCACTTTTCGAGCCAGAAGTTTTCTCAGACAGTTCTATTGTTGTCTATTTTTCTACCCTTTCGTCGTTAAGAAGTTAATTCAGTCCCACATTCGTCCATCCGTTCAACAGACAGCCAAAAGCACGATAGCGTTCGAACGAATGAGGCTATCCGCATTTAATTTTTCATAGATACTTATTATTGATATAAGTCTTTGGCCGATGCAAATAGGTCATTTGGTCCAGATTGATTTTAGTTTATAATACGAAAAAAATTTTAAATACTTAAAAGTTCTTTCGTACTACATTTCAGAGTACGTACTGTTGTGAAAGCTGAGCTTATAAAAAAACGGGTGCAAGCTTTTAATATTTTTATACCCTACACGACTACAATGGTACAAGGAAGAGAGATAGACCCATTAACAAGCATACCGATCGACACAGAATCACTTTCTGATTCGATTTCTCTGACTCTTATGATCTTTTACGATCTCTTATGACTTTTTTGACCACTAGCGAATTTCATTGGAATCGGTTCAGATTTAGATATAGCTCGCATGTATATGTGTCGCCCGATGCATCAACCGATCTTCTCAAAATTTTGCGAAACTATTTCCTCTATGACTTCTAAAATATGTACGGATTTTGGTCGAAATTCTACATAGAGACAAGATTTGAATAAAAGTTTGTCAAAAACAAAATTTCAATGCTATTTTTAAGACAACATTTTAACGAAATTTTTCTAAACTTAAAATTTTAGTGACATTTTTCTAAAACATACAATTTTAATGAAATTTTTCCAAACATAAAATTTCAATAAATTTTTTATACCCTCCACTATAGAATAAGGGGTATTCTAATTTCGTGATTCCGTTTGTATATATATATTCTTGATCGTCTTAACATTCTTAGTCGATTTAGCCATGGTCGTCCATCCGTCTATCTTTTTGTCGAAACACGCTAACTTTCGAAAGATTAAGCTAGAGCATCTAGCTTAATGCATATATACTTCTTAATAGTGCAGGTTGGTTGGGATAGTAAACTGGCCAAATCGGTCCATGTTTTGGTATATCTGCCATATAAACCAATATCGGATATTGACATCTTGAGCCTCAAAAGGGCGACATTTTTATCCGATTTGGCTGAAATTGTGCAACAAGTGTTTTTTTTTTACTTCCACCAACTCTGATAAGTATGGTCCAAATCGGTTTATAACATGATATAGCTCTCATATATGCCGAACTCGGATCTTGACTTCTTGAGCCGCTAGAGGGCGCAATTATAATCCAATTTGGCAGACATTTGGACTAAAAGCTTTACTTTGGCTTCCAAAAACTGTGCTCAACGTGGTCCAAATCGGTTCATATCCTTATATAGCTCCCATATAATCCGATCTTGGATCTTGACTCGTGAGCCTCTAGAGAGCGCAATTATTATCCGATTTTTCTGAAATTTCGCATAAAGTATTTTGGTTTGACTATCAACAACTGCGCCAAGAGTGGCTCAAATTGGCGCACGACCTGAAATAGCTCCAATATAAACCGATCTCCCGATTATACTTCTTGAGCCGCTAGAGGAAGAAATTCTTTTCCAATTTGGTTGAAAATTGCCCAATGTCTTCTTGTATGACCTTTACCATATGTGTTAAATCTGGCCTGAATCGGTCCACAACCTGATATAGATCCCATATAAACAGATCTCCTAATTTTATTTCTTGACCCACTATAAGGTGCAATTCTATACGATTTGGCTGAAATTTTGGAAATGAATTCGACTTTGGTCTCCAAGAGGCAAACCAAGTATGGCTCCAATCGGTTCATAACTTGGTATAGCCGAAGTAGCAAAGCAAATCTAATCCATTATCATTAGTTTGTCTATAAAGGGATATCGGCCAATGAACTTGACAAACGCGATCTATGGTGGAGGGAATATAAAATTCCCTTTTATTTGTTCTAAACTAAATTTCAATGATTTTTTTAAACAAAATATTTATGCAATTTTTCTAAAGAATTTTTCAATGAAATCTTTTTTTATACCCACCACCAAAGGATGGGGGTATATTCATTTTGTCATTTCCATTACATCGAAACATCCATTTGGTACCCTATAAAGCATATATATTCTTGATTGCCGTAAAAACTTAAGACGATATCACCATGTCCGTCCGTCTGTCTGCTGAAATGAGTCTTTAAAAATAAAGAAGTTGAACTGAAACTTTTCACAGGTTATTTTTTTGTCCATAGGCAGGATAAGTTCGACGATGGGTTATATCGGACTATATCTTGATATGGCCCCCATATAGAGTGATCTGTCGATTTAAGGCCTTTAAGGCAACACTAAAGCCACATTTATTATCCGATTTTGCTGAAATTTCGAACAGTGAGTTGTGTTTGTCCAAAGGCAGTTTAGGTTCGAAGATGGGCTATAGCGGCCTATATCTTGATATAGCCCCGAATAAGACCGATCTGCCGATTTTAAGTCTTAGGCCCAAAAAAGCCACAGTTATTAGCCGATGTTACTGAAATTTGAGACAGTGCGCTACTCGGTATCCTTCTCCAATTTGGTCGGTCCAGATTTAGATATAACTGCCATATAGAACTATCTCTCGATTTAAGGTCTTGGGCCCATAAAAGGCGCATGTATTGTCCGATTTCACTTTTCTGTCTGACCACTATATATATGGTGAACACAACAAAAGTGCTAATCACAGTAAAACCGCTGTCAAAAACAAACCTGTTGACAAAAAGAAATCACTTGAATCGTATTGTAAACGGGTTTTGGAGATTGTCTTAAATCAAGTAGATGTGGGCTCCTTTGTAAACGTAGTTTAGCAGAGGTTAGTGTAGTTTAGCAGAGGGTGCATATTTTGACGGAAAATAGAGGTAACAGGGGTAAAATGTTAATAGAGGCGCCGATAATTGAGGTTCAAGTCTTCCGTCAATCTGTATAATACACTCTTCTGGTAGAGATGCGCATTACTCTCCTGGACGAGTATCAAATAAGTGGTTTGGAATATTTACTAAATATGGTTCTAAAAAAGTTGCTCGTTATTCGGCTGGAAGACCAAAAAAAAATATCAAGAATAGTTGTTCTTTAAAAACGTATAAACTCCGAAAGGACTTCAAATATTCTTTTTAGTATTAGGGGCTATTGCTATATTCGCTTTTCGCGATATTTTTCGCCGATTGCTTTTTCTAGATAATAGATTTTAAAGGAAAATAAAACTTGCTGATTTCATTCAGTAGGACATTCCATCAATATTTATGGTAAAATTTCAATAAAATTGTTATATTATCATTATTGTTTTCGTAATGTATCAAAAAAGTAATCGCAAAAAAAATGGTTTTCAACGGTTTCATATTCGTCGTACTAAGTACCAACCGTCATATAAACCAAGTGAGAAATCTATTTGGTTTTGTGGAAGTGGATGACCACACAAACAAAACATCGATTAACATAATTCAATACAAGTCCTAAACGCACCAGGCATGAAAATGAAAACAGTCGCGAAAAGTTAATTCAGGAGATTTATAAACAAATCTTCTGGATGATTATAACGCAATGGGTTGCCCAATAATTGTCGCAAAGTGTTACTAAAACTTCTGCACACACACTGTATTGTCCAATGATAACCTAGATGAGTGTTTCACGAGTCATACGGACGATTATAGCGCAATGGGTTGTAAAAGAATCGTCACGAAGAGTTGTTAAGACTTCCGCACACGCAATGTATTGTCCAATGATAACCTAGATGAGTGCTTCACGACTCAAATGGACGATTATAATGCAATAGGTTGTAAGATAATCGTGGAGTGAAGTTGCTAAAACATTCGCACACGCAATAGATTGCACAATGACATCGTAGAAGTGTGCTTCGCGACTCGTAAGGGAGAACAGTTGCGTAAAAATCTTGCAGAAGGTCGTTTTTTTATACCCTCCACCATAGGATAGGGGGTATACTAATTTCGTCATTCTGTTCGTAACTACCCGAAATATTCGTCTGAGACCCCATAAAGTATATAAAGTATACTTCTTATTAGTGAAGGTCGGTTGGTATTGTAAATGGGCCAAATCAGTCCATGTTTTGATATAGCTGCCATATAAACCGATTTTGGGTCTTGATTTCTTGAGCCTTTACAGTGCGCAATTCTTATCCGATTGGAATGAAATTTTGCACGACGTGTTTTGTTATGATATCCAACAACTGTGCCAAGTATGGTTCAAATCGGTCCATAACCTGATATAGCTGCCATATAAACCGATTTTGGGTCTTGACTTCTTGAGCCTCTAGAGAGCGCAATTATTATCCAATTTGCCTGAAATTTTGTACGACGGATCCTCTCATGACCATCAACATACGTGTTTATTATGGTCTGAATCGGTCTATAGCCCGATACTGCTCCCATATAAATCGATCTCTCTATTTTACTTCTTGAGCCCCCCAAGGGCGCAATTCTTATTCGAATTGGCCTCCAATTTAATTGTAGTCCAAACTGGACCATATCTTGATATCGCTCTAATAGCAGAGCAAATCTTTTCTTATATCCTTTCTTGCCTAAGAAGAGATGCCGGGAAAAGAACTCGACAAATGCGATCCATGGTGGAGAGAATATAAGTTTCGGCCCGGCCGAACTTAGCACGCTTTTAGTTGTTTTTTTTTTTTTCATCGCGGGGTCGAACGCCCTTCCAAAATTATGAAAAATGTTTGTAGGGTATCTGTACATATTTTGTTGGTTGGGAAATTAATATGTTCATTCAAACAAAACCAAATCAAACGAAATGAAATTACCCCCATCCTTTGTGGAAATTTTAATATTTTTTTTAACCCACTGTCCTTATGCTTGTGGCTCTCTTGCTATTCTAATCCATGGTCTTATTGCTTAATTAACTGTTGCTATATCATACAAAATGACCATAATATCTTCAAACTAAAAATCGGTACGCACATCATTTAACACACACTAATACATACCCATACCCACACCAACACTCTAACATATTATTTCATTTACCTATACATTCATATCCATATAACTCCCTTACATATAAATGGTCCTATGGGCCATCATCATTGTATGACCGCTATATCTTATTTTAATGGGGAAGGGGTAGAAGACGAATGACGGTTGGGGGAAAACTGTAATTAAAATTAAATCCAATACCAACTGATTATGGCCCAAGGTTGTTTAGTAAGAAAAATTCCTTCTCGCCTTATCTTAGCCATGGCTATCATATTATTGATATCGATATTCATTTCGTAAATGCTCCATCCTTCGTGTAACTATGGCTTGAAGTGATGGTCCATAGGATTACCTGTCCTTCAAGACAGTAATTGGGTGGTGTGTTTAGTACGGGGTTATGAGGTTGAGGTAAGCGGGTATTATTACAACGTTTGGCCAGCTGGCTATGGCATATTATGGTTTCCTAAGATCGTATTGTGAGCATAAATTAATTAATTGCCTAAAGGGTTGAGGTGAGCTGTTCAAAGCATACCATAGCAGGAAATATGAATGGCCGCATGCTGGTGGTGGTAAAACTTGATGTTGAGCAAGCCTTTAAATTCCTTGAATTGATAGAAGGTGTTTGAAACATTTTATAAAGTTATTTATTTCAATATATGGGGAGTCAAAAATCTCAATATGTTCTTAGCTGCTTTTATTTACAAAATGGAAAAGTTTTTGGTGTAAATAAAAGTTGTAGGACTCTAAAAGTTGAGAAGTGCGGTTAAGTTAATCACAAAGCAGGGCTAACTTTGGGCGAAAGTAGTAGACCACAGTTTTATGTTTGTCATAAGAATTAAAAATTACAAATTTGCCTATAAACATTCCGTTAAGGAACAACGGAGATACTTCTCTCATTTCAAGGGTTGCTGTCCGATACAAGTTTCAGCCCAATAATAAATCACATCTTTTTTAAATTGCCGAGTCCGAACTACTTGCTTCTGAGCGACATCGCTTAGTAGAGAAGTTTAAACGGCTGATTACAGAATCTGTTACAAATGTCGCTTGCACTAGGAGGGGATAACAAAAGCAGTAATTTTCTTATGGTCTCGCCAGTTTTTCAATCCAGGCGTTGAGCGTCAAAGGCGGATATACCAAACTCTGAGCTAAGGTAGTCATAAGAAGTACCATCTATTGGTTGCCCAAAAAGTAATTGCGGATTTTTTAAAAGAAAGTAAATGCATTTTTAATAAAACTTAGAATGAACTTTAATTAAATATCCTTTTTTTACACTTTTTTCTAAAGCAAGCTAAAAGTAACAGCTGATTAATGACAGAAGAAAGAATGCAATTACAGAGTCACAAGCTGTGAAAAAAATTTGTCAACGCCGACTATATGAAAAATCCGCAATTATTTTTTGGGCAACCCAATAATAATACCCTACACCACTACTGTGGTACAAGGAATTATAACTTAGTGCATTTGCTTGTAACACCCAGAAGGAAGAGAGATAGACCCATTGAAAAATATACTGCTCGACTCAGAATCTCCTTCTGTTTTGATTTAACTATGTCCGTCTGTCCATGTTAATTGGTGTACAAACTACAGGTCGCAATTTTCATCCAATCGTCTTCAAATTTGGCACAGTTATTTTACCCTACACCACTACTGTGGTACAGGGTATTTTAACTTAGTGCATTTGTTTGTAACACCCAAAAGGAAGAGAGATAGATTTATTGATAAGTATACCGATCGACTCAGAATCACTTTCTCATTCGATTTAGCTATGTCCGTCGTCTTCAAATTTGGTATGGGGATGTTTTTCGGCCTAGAGACGAAGCCTAATGAAATTGGAAAAAATCGGTTCTGATTTGGATATAGTTGCCATATTTATGTTCGTCCGATTTGCAGTAATTTATCAATAAAATAGTCATTTGTTAACCGCTTCTCTCGAACTTCGTCAGGAAGGATTTTCTTATAGCTCTCGGTATTGATTTAGATACAGCTCCCATACATATACATACAACTAAAAAACGTGTGGGTTTTGTTCGAAATCGGTTAAGTTTTGGGTACAGCGCCCTACATGGGCGTCCGATGTTGACTAATTTTGTAATATTGCGGTCATTTCTTAACCGATTCACACGAAATGTGGAACAAAGGATTGCGTTATGAATCCCGCCATTTCTGTTGAATTTCAAAGAAATCGGTTCAGATTTAGACATAACTCTCATATATATTTTCGTTCGATTTTTAGTAATACCAATAATTTGGTATTTTCTTAACCGATGTTCAACATCTGTTCAGAGTTCGATATAACTCTAATTTATACTTTTTTCCGGATTTTCATTTACAGGGGATTTGCTAACGCATTAATCTACCGATCTTCTCAAAATTTCGTCTATGACTCCTATAATATGTACGGATTTAAATTGAAATGCTACACTTAAATTTTATGTCAATTTTAGATTTAGCCTGCATACCTAATGTGGTGTGGGGTATGAAAAAAGCGGCTTCGCTTGACTTTAGCCAGTCCTTGCTTGTTTTTTGGTATATGACCAAGGTAGAATATACTGTACCAAGGTCGAAGCGCTTCGGTTTTGTGAGCTTTTTCCCACACCTCGTTTAAATCGGCTCCCTTTCCTTCATGTTTGCATAAATCTTCCATGAGCACCGATTGAACTTACATATTTTCCGCTGGCGCTTTTGGTCTTTTGCGTTTATTATTAGTATTATTATTTATTATTTTTCTAACACCAAGAATTTGGAATATATTTCTCTGCTTGTCCTATTTAACGAATTTTCCAAGAGTTTGCCTAAAACATGACTGGAAAACCAAGTTTCGAGTCCGAACGGAGTGCCGCATAGCGACACCACTTGGTAGAGAAGTTTTAATGTGACAGGATACCACACAAATGAAGCCAACATTAGTAAGATGATAACGACCGCTGAAAATTGTTGTGATGATCACGACGGGATTTGAAACCAGACATTCCCCTCTGCACCATGGTGGACTCCTTAGCGCAAACCGGATCATGCATTTTTCGAAAAAATTCTGCTCGACTAGAGGAATGAATTGGATCCTAAATACATATGTTCCAAATGTCCTATGAAAACACTAAATAACACTAACGCCAGTATTTATCCAATTATGTTACCACATCTCCCCTTCCGGAGTGTTCCTCACTCCCCCTTTCCTTTCACAATTGCTTGTCCTTCGCATAAATTCAAAAAAAAGTTTATTTTTTTTTTGTTTTTGGTAGGGCTCATATACTCGTACTTAATAAATATAACAATAAATACTTATTTTACTTTGCAACCGACATGCATGGCAAGCAAATAAAATTGTAAGGGAGAAAGCGCTCGCACAGAGTTTGTTTGTGGATATTAACGTCCACATAATAAAGTTAAACAAGTATTTGTTTTGCAGCCCCACACAGGAAACCCCATGCCATTTTCATAGAATAAATTCTTTTTAACTTTCTGCCACCTTTAGCGAAAGTTGAGGAGGTGTTGGTCGCGGAGAGAAAAAGGAGGGTCATCAAAATATCGTATGCTTACGCACTTAAGCAAGCATAACAATGTGTGTGTGAAAGGATACATGGCCAGGAGATAGAAGAGCTGGCAGACAGACAGAGGGAGAGATAGATGGGTTGGTCTTTGATGTAGTCGGGTTTAACCTTCACCAGGTTTGGTTTGGTTTACTTTTTTTGTGGGAAAATATTTTACAACTTTGCAAATACTTCAACCAATAAATTTTGGCTTGTACATGCTTGTATTGTCTTCATATAATGTTAAATATACATCAGACCATCCCATCCTATAAGCAAGCAGAGAAACCCATCCATTTTTTTCTTTTGTTCTAATAAGTAAAAACGAAATATCACGAAGATCGGTTGAAAATAGTGAATTCTTATACCATATACCATAGTAGGGGGGTATACTTCGCCATTTCGTTGGTAACATATCGAAATATTGGTCTAAAACCCCATAAAGTGTATATATTCTTGATCGCAATGACATGTCCGTCCGTCTAGTCTAGTCATGTCCGTCCTTCTGTCCGTATGGCCGTCTGTCTGTGGAAAGCACGCTAACTTTCAAAGGAGCAAAGCTAGCCGCTTGAAATTTTGCACGCATGCTTTGTATCAGTGTAGGTCGGTTGGGATTGTAAATGGACCATATCGCTCCATGTTTTGATATAGCTGCCATATAAACCGATCTTGGGTCTTGACTTCTTGAGCCTCTAGAGTGAGCAATTCTTACCCGATTGGAATGAAATTTCGCACGACGTGTTTTGTAATGATATCCAACAATTGTGCCAAGTATAGTTCAAATCGGTCCATAACCTTATATAGCTGTCATATAAACCGATCTTGGGTCTTGACTTCTTGAGCCTCTAGAGTGCGCAATTCTTATCCGATCGGAATGAAATTTTGCACGACGTGTTTTGTTATGATATCCAACAACTGTGCCAAGTATTGTTCAAATCGGTTCATAACCTGATATAGCTGCCATATAAACCGATCTTGGGTCTTGACTTTTTGAGCCCCTAGAGTGCGCAATTCTTATCCGATTGGAATGAAATTTTGCATGACGTGTTTTGTTATAATATCCAATAACTGTGCGAAGTATTGTTCAAATCGGTCTATAACCTGATATAGCTGTCATATAAACCAATCTTGGGTCTTGACTTCTTTAGCCTCTAGAGTGCGCAATTCTTATCCGATTTGAATGAATTTTTGCACGAAGTGTTTTGTTATGATATCCAACAACTGTGCCAAGTGTGGTTCAAATCGGTTCATAACCTGATATAGCTGTCATATAAACAGATCTGGGGACTTGACTTCTTGAGCCTCTATAGGTCGCAATTATTATCCGATTTGCCTGAAATTTTGTACGACGGATTCTCTCATGACCATTAACATACGTGTTTATTATGGCCTGAATCGGTCTATAGCCCGATACAGCTCCCATATAAATCGATCTCTCTATTTTACTTCTTGAGCCCACAAAGGGCGCAATTCTTATTCGAATTGGCTGACATTTTACACAGGTCTCCAACATAATATAATTTAATTGTGGTCCAAACCGGACCATATCTTAATATCGCTCTAATAGCAGAGCAAATCTTTTCTTATATCCTTTTTTGCCTAAGAAGAGATGCCGGGAGATGAACTCGACAAATGCGATCTATGGTGGAGGGTATGTAAGATTCGGCCCGGCCGAACTTAGCACGCTTTTACTTGTTTTTTATAAAATGTTTTGTTATAACTTCTAACAGCTAACAGTGCGAAGTATGGTCCAAATCGGTTCATAACTGGAGATATGTGCCATTTAAGCCGATCTCGTATCTTGAATTCTTGAGCCTCTAGACGACGCAATTCTTATCCGATTTGTCTGAAATTGTGCATGAAGTGTTTTGGTTTGACTTCCATCAACTATGCCAAGCTAGAAATATAGGTTAGGTTAGGTTGAATAGAGGGTGCAGATATCAATCCGCCCCATGCCACAATGGACATACACCTAAGCCAGTAATCGAATTGTTATGCGCTCTAAATATTAAAAAGTAACCTCGAAAAAGAAAATCTAATTTAGGAATTCGGTGCTACATACAAAATCCCTAATTGTTTCGCATGCCGCTCCCCTAAGTTGGTTCATGTCTTGTATTTTGTCCCCACCTAAGTACCGGTATCTTTTAGCCGCGAAAGCCGAGCAGTGACATAGGAAATGCTCCTACGTCTCATAATCTTCCCGACATGCCCTACACATGCCATCACTTGCAGCACCGATTTTGCATATGTGAGCCCGTAGTCCTATAAGTCCCGATATGACACCAAAGGCTATACTGACCTCCTTCATACTTCGTTTCAGTACTAGCCTCGTCTTCTGACGATGCGGACCACCCCATAAGATTTTCGCTGTTCTACCGATTGTTTATATGTTCCACTGTGTTACATGCGTTTATCGCCCACGCCTTTAAATCGAACTGCGTCAACCCAAAAGGCTTCGGATTAACCAAGTTTATCGACTGCAGTTCTCTGGCCTTCACTGCCATATCGTCTGCCATTTCATTCCCCCATTTCCGTTATGACCCGGCACCCAAACGATGCGGATTGTCCCTTTCTCAGAGAAGGCGTTTATCTCCTTCTTACACTGCAAGAATATGCGTGACTTTACCCTCCTGGTTATTATTCCCCATTTTACTGTCCGTAAAGATGTTCGCACTCGATATCCTCGCTATATTACCACACCACCTCACGAATTCCGAGATCGCCCGGATCTCCGCCTGCTCAGTCCCTGTATTCTTCCAGACGGCAATACTAGGGTTCCGTCAGTCCAAGATTGTGCCGCTGGAAGCAGTGCCTCGCACTCGAACTCAAGTGTCGTCTCAGGTATCCGATCGGAAACCTCTTCCCTTCCTTCCAGGTTCCTATCGTCACCTCGATTATACGCATGTAGTGATTGTGTGGCCAGAAACATGCGTCACGACTTCTGGACCTCACAGTGTTTGTTGGTCTATCAAGTGATGTGTCTTTCTGTCAGTTCGTCTCATCTATTTTTTTTTTTTTGCTGTCCGTACAGAAGAACCCGTAAAATTTTTGAGTACAAACCATCATCTTTTTTTTTTGCTGTCCGTACAGAAAAACACTCAAAATTTCTTAGTACAAAACCACATCTCTAAGTCCTATTCCAGATCCCGGCACTGGATACCTGTTAACACCACACAGGCTGGAATATTAAGGTCCTTTCTGTGTAGTGCTCATTGCTGCCACAAGAAGCTTAGCTGCGGGCTACTGGACGCGTCCACAGGTTGCGAATATTGGAATGCTCCAAACGGAGTAGCTGTGCTTGCAGTCGCGGACAATCAGCGGTATCAAACGGAGAGTCTGGGTGAGAGTCCGGCCGGCACCGACTCTTGCTCGATATGACAAGGCGAGTAATCGGCGCCTTTCAATAACCAATGGTCATGGTGTTCACGCGGCGATCGGTCCTTTGGACCGGAACGAGCTTGCTCACCTATGGGAAACGCCACCTCCACATGAAAATATGGCTACAACAACAACTACGTGGAGGGTGAACTCGATTTTAGCCTTACTCGACTTAGCACTTTGTCTGCCTGCCTCCCGACTGTCCAAATGTTGGTCTGTCTGTCAGTCCATCCGTATGATCGACTTGATTGGTCTGTCCGTTCATCTGGATGTCTTTAGTCTGTTTGTTATTCTGTCGCATTGTTATAACCTTGATAAATATACTGATCGACTCAGAATAACTTTCTGATTCGATTTAGCTATGTCCGCCTGTCTGTCCATGTTAATTTGTGTACAAAGTACAGGTCGCAATTTTCACCCGATCGTCTCCAAATTTGATACGGACATGTTTTTCAGCCTAGAGACAAAGCCAATTGAAATTGGAAAAAATCGTTTCAGATTTGGATATAGCTCCCATATATCTGTTCGTCCGATTTGCCGTAATAATGCAGTGGAATAGTAATTTGCTATCCGATTCTCTTGAAATTTGGCAGGACTCTCAATATTACTGGTAATTACTTGACTCCCAACATCACTGGTAAATTTCATAGAAATCGGTTCAGATTTAGATAAAGCTCTCATATGTATATATATAGCCCGTTTTTCACTTCTAGAGCCACTGCAAGAGAATTAATTGGCGAATCTTTCCAAAAATTTGCACAACGCATTCCTTGACAACTTCCACAATTTCCATAAAGTTTGGTCGAAATCGGTTCAGATTTAAATAAAAGTTGACAAGACGAGTTTTCTTATGATTCTAAATATTACTGGTGAATTTCATTGGTTTAGAATAAGATATAGCTGCCATTTATGTATATCATCTGATTTTCACTTCTAAAGCCACTGCAAGCGCATTTATTCAAAATTGTGCACAACGCCTTTCTCGATGACTGCCACAATATTTAAGATATTTAGTCAAAATCGATTTAGATATAGCTCCTATTTCATTTTATTTTCGTCAGATTTTGGGTTATTTATATAACCGTAGTTATTACATTTTGAATATATTTGCTTTGCTCGGAATTTGATACAGGGATTTTAATAACACATTTGGAAACATGCGCCGAAATACATCAAAATTGATACAGATAGCTCCCACTTTGGTTTCATAGGGTTGGTGTAGGGTGTTACAAAGTCGGCGTCACCCGACTTTTGCCTTTCCTTACTAGTTTTGGAAATTTTCCACAGAGGACTTTTGGGGCCTCTACATGTAGCCTATATTCATTGGATGAATTGGGTTCAGATTAAGATAAATCTCCAACAACTTAAATATATATGTTAGTATAATTTCTAATATGGCGGTCTTTTTTCGACTTATACTCAAGAAATTTGGTAAATAAGAGTATGCATAACTAATTTTACTTTTTAATTTCATATATAGCTTCAATATATGTACCCATATGTATCAAAGATGGTATGTCATCTCTTTTTATTTCCCAGTCCCAATTCCATGCCGCAGAGCGAGACCACTTACAAAGATATTTTTCACGTCTGATTACATTGCCAATGTCGCTAGCACTAGGAAGTAGTATCTAACGCTGAACATTTTTATACCCTACACCACCACTGTGGTACGGGGTATTATATTGGGTTGCCCAAAATAATTGTCGGTAATATAGTAGTAATATAGTCGGCGTTGACATATTTTTTCAACGGCTTGTGACTCTGTAATTGCATTCTTTCTTCTGTCAGTTATCAGCTGTTACTTTTAGCTTGCTTTAGAAAAAAAGTGCGCGAAATTTTGTTTACATTTGTTTGTTTGGCGTCAATTTTAATATGGGTACCACATGTATTGAAAGAAATTCATTTAACAAACCGAATCAACGCCTGTGATATGAACCTTAAATGCAATAATTTCGATCCGTTTTTAAAACGAATCATAACTGGAGATGAAAAATGGATTGTTTACAACAACGTTAGTCGAAAACGATCATGGTCCAAGCATGGTGAACCAGCTCAAACCACTTCAAAGGCTGATATCCACCAAAAGAAGGTTATGCTGTCTGTTTGGTGGGATTGGAAGGGTGTGGTATATTTTGAGCTGCTTCCAAGGAACCAAACGATTTATTCGGATGTTTACTGTCAACAATTGGACAAATTGAATACAGCCATCAAGGAGAAGCGACCAGAATTGGTCAATCGTAAAGGTGTCATATTCCACCAGGACAACGCTAGACCGCACACATCTTTGGTCACTCGCCAAAAACTGAGTGAGCTTGGCTGGGAACTTTTGATGCATCCACCATATAGCCCTGACCTTGCACCATCAGACTACCATTTATTTCGATCTTTGCAGAACTCCTTAAATGGTAAAACTTTCGGCAATGATGAGGCTATAAAATCGCACTTGGTTCAGTTTTTTGCAGATAAAGGCCAGAAGTTCTATGAGCGTGGAATACTAAATTTGCCAGGAAGATGGCAAAAGGTTATCGAACAAAATGGCAATTACATATTTGATTAAAGTTAATTCTAAGTTTTATTAAAAATGCATTTACTTTCTTTTAAAAAATCCGCAATTACTTTTTAGGCAACCCAATAAATTTGTGCATTTGTTCGCAACTCTAAAAAGGAGAAGAACTAGACCCATTGATAAGTATACCGATCGACTCAGAATTACTATCTGAATCGATTAAGCCATGTCCGTTTGTGAGTCCATGTATTCTTGTCATGCAATCACCACATATCATTTTTATACCCTCCACCATAAGATGGGGGGTATACTAATTTCGTCATTCTGATTGTAACTACTCGAAATATTTGTCTGAGACCCCATAAAGTATATATATTCATGATCGTCGTGAAATTTTATGTCGATCCATGTCCGTCCGTCTGTCCGTCCGTCCGTCCGTCCGTCTGTCTGTCGAAAGCACGCTAACTTCCGAAGGAGTAAAGCTAGCCGCTTGAAATTTTGCACAAATACTTCTTATTCGTGAAGGTCGATTGGGATTGTAAATGGGCCATATCGGTCCATGTTTTGATATAGCTGCCATATAAACCGATCTTGGATCTTGACTTCTTGAGTCTTTAGAGTTCGCAATTCTTATCCGATTGGAATGAAATTTTGCGCGACGTGTTTTGTTATAATATACAACATCTGTGCCAAGTATGATTCAAATCGGTTCATAACCTGATTTGGCTGCCATATAAACCGATCTGGGATCTTGACTTCTTGAGCCTCTAGAGGTCGCAATTATTATCCGATTTGCCTGAAATTTTGTATGACGGATTCTCTCATGACCATCAACATACGTGTTTATTATTACTATTACTATTTTACTTCTTCAGCCCCCAAAGGGCGCAATTCTTATTCGAATTGGCTGACATTTAACACAGGTCTCCAACATATAATTTAATTGTGGTCCAAACCGGACCATATATTGATATCGCTCTAATAGCAGAGCAAATCTTTTCTTATATCCTTTTTTGCCTAAGAAGAGATGCCGGGAAAAGAACTCGACAAATGCGATTCATGGTGCGGGGCATATAAGATACGGCCCGGCCGAACTTGGCACGATTTTACTTGTTTACTTTTTAATTTCATATATAGCTTCAATATATGTACCCATATGTATCAATAATGGTATGATATCTCTTTTTATTTCCCAGTCCCAATTCCATGCCGCAGAGCGACACCGCTTACAAAGATATTTTTCACGTCTGATTACATTGCCAATGTCGCAAGCACTAGGAAGTAGTATCTAACGCTGAAAATTTTTATACCCTACACCACCACTGTGGTGCGGGGTATTATAAATTTGTGCATTTGTTCGCAACGCTAAAAAGAAGAAGAACTAGACCCATTGATAAGTATAGCGATCGACTCAGAATTACTATCTGAATCGATTAAGCCATGTCCGTCTGTGAGTCCATGTATTCTTGTAATGCAATCACCACATATCATTTTTTAGGCCCAAGGACGAACGCTATTGAATTTGGTAAAAATCGGTTCAGATTTTGATATAGCTCCCATATATATGTATCGCCCGATTTACACTTAAATGGCTGTAGTAGCTAACATTTTTAACCGATCTGCACAAAATTTGGCACGGATTGTTCTATTACTGATCTTAACATATATACAAGATTTCATCAAAATCGATTTAGATTTATATATAGCGCCCGATTTGCACTTAAATGGCCTTTGAAGCTATAATTTTTAACCGACCTGCACAATATTCAGCACGGATTGTTTTGTTACTGATCTTAACATATCTGCGAAATTTCATCAAAATCCCTTGAGATTTAGATATAGCTCCCATATATATGTATCGCCCGATTTGCACTTAAATGGCCGTAGTAGCTAAACTTTTCAACCGATCTGCACATAATTTGGCACGGATTGTTTTGTTACATATCTTAATACAACTGTGAAATTTTTTGCTCGTCTAAACATGTATGCAAAATTTCATTATAATCGGCTAAGATTTGAGTATATAGCTCCTATATATATTTCGCCCGATTTACACATATAAGGCCGCAATAAATATACTTTCAACCGATCTGCATCAAATTTGGAACCGATTGTTTTATTACTGATCTCAATATGCTTGCAAGATTTCATCAAAATCGGTACAAATTTGGATATAGCTCCCATGTAAAGGGTGATTTTTTTGAGGTTAGGATTTTCATGCATTAGTATTTGACAGATCACGTGGGATTTCAGACATGGTGTCAAAGAGAAAGATGCTCAGTATGCTTTGACATTTCATCATGAATAGACTTACTAACGAGCAACGCTTGCAAATCATTGAATTTTATTACCAAAATCAGTGTTCGGTTCGAAATGTGTTCATTCACCGTAAAGTTGCGTCCAACAGCATCTTTAAAAAAATACGGTCCAATGATTCCACCAGCGTACAAACCACACCAAACAGTGCATTTTTCGGGATGCATGGGAAGTTCTTGAACGGCTTCTGGTTGCTCTTCACTCCAAATGCGGCAATTTTGCTTATTTACGTAGCCATTCTACCAGAAATGAGCCTCATCGCTGAACGGTGAATGAACACATTTCGAACCGAACACTGATTTTGGTAATAAAATTCAATGATTTGCAAGCGTTGCTCGTTAGTAAGTCTATTCATGATGAAATGTCAAAGCATACTGAGCATCTTTCTCTTTGACACCATGTCTGAAATCCCACGTGATCTGTCAAATACTAATGCATGAAAATCCTAACCTCAAAAAAATCACCCTTTATATGTATCGCCCAATTACACTTATAAGGCTGTAATAAACACAATTTGTAACCGATCTACACAAAATTTTGGCACAGATTCTTTTGTTACTGAACTTAACATATCTATCGCCGGAATTGCACTTATATGGCCGTAGTAACAACAATTTTCAAACGATCGGCTCAGATTTAGATATAGCTCTCATATACACTTATATTTATATATTACACGAATTTATAATTGTGGGGTAGGTGTAGGGTATTATATAGTCGGCTCCGCCCGACTTTTGCCTCCTTACTGGTTTTTGATATCATCGTCGGTATTTAAGCGACTAAGGCGGACACTCTAGCCTCTGTGCTGCGGTGGCGTCCTTAACTGAGCTTATCAATGAGTTTAAATTTTGTATCGCACAGCACTCATTGATATGGGAAAATTATCTCTGTTTGGCAAATTTGCATTTAACGCCCGATTTTCCCCATAAGAGTTAGTTTTTTGCCCACCTGTGCACTTTTGCCGAAGTTCATAAAATCAGATCAGATTTTGATATAGCCTCCATATAATGATACCGCACGAATGACGGAGTGTCGTTGTAGTGTATTTCTTAGTCTAATCAATATTAAGAGGTATTTTTGTTGTGCTTTCAATGGAAGGTGTATCAAATATGCCTTACTGGTTAAAGTAGTATGCATAACAAGTACCATAAAACAAAACTTGTTTATTGTCTCTCTCTCTCTCTCTTTGAGCTCATCATCATCAACACCACAAACCCAACAAAAGTTTACCAATTTTTTCCTTTTCTGTGGAACACAGATATAAGCAAAGACCATCATCATACTTTTATGGAAAGTTTTTCGAAACTGTTGTTTTTTTTTCCTATATGTTATTGTAGTTTTACTACAAGTTGAGGGCAATAGACGATGCGTTGGTAATATCCCATCTTATTTGAGAAATATTTACAGCAATGCCCACAAGACTACAACATATGAAAATGATAAGAGGCTAGCGACCTATATCTCTCCACTGCCAAAATTAATATTTTCATGACTTGACGAACATCATTGAGTTGTTCTTTGTTTGTTTTAGTTTTCACTATCCTTATTCAGGGCTCAGGTGTTTGTTCGTGTGAAACCACTTCAAATGGACTCATAATTTTGACACCGAGAATATCTAGAAAGGATGATGTGAAAATGGATGGTAAAAGTAAAACACCTTTGAACCGTTAAGAAAGCTGGAATAACCATTTTTTAGCCTCCATCATTGGATGTGGGGTATACTAATTTCGTCATTCCGTTTGTAACACATTGAAATATTGATCGGAGACCCAGCGAAGTATATATTGGGTTGCCCAAAAAGTAATTGCGGATTTTCATATAGTCGGCGTTGACAAATTTTTACACAGCTTGTGACTCCGTAATTGCATTCTTTCTTCTTTCAGTTATCAGCTGTTACTTTTAGCTTGCTTTAGAAAAAAAGTGTAAAAAAAGTATATTTGATTAAAGTTCATTCTAAGTTTTATTAAAAATGCATTTACTTTCTTTTAAAAAATCCGCAATTACTTTTTGGGCAACCCAATATATTCTTGATAGGCTTTGACATTCTAAGACGATTTAGCCCAGTCCGTCCGTCTGTCGAAAGCACGCAAACTTTCTATCAGTGTGAGTCGGTTGGGATTGTAAATGGGCTATATCTGTCCATGTTTCGATATAGCTGCCATATAAAACGATCCTAGGTCCTCAATTCTTATGTTAATATACGTGTTAAATCGGCCCAAATCCTGATATATCAGGCATGTAAACCGATCTCCTGATTTTACTTCTTGAGCCTTTATAAGTAGTAATTCTATCCGATTAAGCTGAAATTTTGTACAGTGACTTCGTCCATGCCATCTCATATACGTGCCGAAAGTGATCGGAATCGATGCGATCCATGGTGGAGGGTATATAAGATTTTGCTCTGCCGAACTTAGAACGCTTTTGCTTGCTATTGTATATTTGTTCAACACCCAGCAAGATTGAATCTTCTATTTTTATGTGCTGTGCTGTGCCATTATATTTGAATGGAAGTCGCATATCAAATCCATTATTTAAATAGTCGAAACATCTTAACAAATGCGGTGCATGTAGAAGGGTTCACTACACTATAGTCTTTAATTTTTATACCCTCCACCATAGGATGGAGGGAAAACTAATTTCGTCATTCTGTTTGCAACTACTCGAAATATTCGTCTGAGACCCCATAAAGTATATATATTCTTGATCGTCGGTTGGTATTGTAAATGGGACATATAAAGTCCATGTTTTGATATAGCTGTCATATGAACCGATCTTGGGTCTTGATTTCTTGAGCCTCTAGAGGGCGCAATTCTTATCCGATTTGAATGAACTTTTGCACGAAGTTTATGATATCCGACAACTGTGCCAAGTATGGTTCAAATCGGTTCATAACCTGATATAGCTGTCATATAAACAGATCTGGGGACTTGACTTCTTGAGCTTCTAGAGGACGCAATTCCTATCCGATTTGAATGAAATTTTGCACGAGGTATTTTGTTATGATATCCGACAACTGTGCCAAGTATGGTTCAAATCGGTTCATAACCTGATATAGCTGCTATATAAACCGATCTGGGATCTTGACTTCTTAAGCCTCTAGAGGTCGCAACTATTATCCGATTTGCCTGAAATTTTGTACGACGGATCCTCCCATTTTGTACGACGGATCCTCATTATTATAGTCTGAATCGGTCTATAGCCCCATACAGCTCCCATATAAATCGATGTCTCTATTTTACTTCTTGAGCCCCCAAAGGGCGCAATTCTTATTCGAATTGGCTGACATTTTACACAGGTCTCCAACATATAATTTAATTGTTTTCCAAACCGGACCATATCCGGATATCGCTCTAATAGCAGAGCAAATCTTTTCTTATATCCTTTTTTTCCCTAAGAAGAGGACTCGACTAATGCGATTCATGGTGGAGGGTATAGAAGATTCGGCCCGGCCGAACTAAGCACGCTTTTACTTGTTTGCAATATATTTACATTTGTCTTCGAATATTTTACAACTCATTCCCGCACATATCACACTACCTTTCTTTAGAATATTAAAAAAATATGTTTATTAGTATTTATTTAAGTGGGTGTTTGATACTCTTCCTATGTTAGGCCTTATTAGAGTGTTTTTTTTTTTTTCATGGCTCAAGTCTTACCTCCATCTCTCTTATATAACGTATTTAGGCGACTAAGCCAACTCATGCTTCGAAGAGAGTGGTAAAATTGTTGAAACATGCGAAATAAGGCAGCGACAAAAAGTTTTGCAATCAAGTAATTTATTGAGTTGCCATGTGAAGCTTCCCTTCTCCTCTTGCCTTGTCCATCTTTTGGAACTTTGGCTGCTGATGTTGTGTCTTCACTTGCACTTTTTGTTTCATACCCCTGCTGCGCCCTAGTCACTTTTTGTTATTTGCTATAGTAGGGACTTTGTTTGCGTCGCTCTTCATTATCCTGTCAGAGGGGGGTTTTTCTGAGGTGGAGTTATGGTGGCATGAAGAAGTCGGTATGGGTAACCTATTGGTTAGTTAAAAACTTTTAGCAGTGAGCTGCGACTTTGTTTGTCTACGTTTGGAGTTTTTTCGTTAGAGTTGTGTTGTGACGCATGGTGTGAATAATTGGAAGACGCAATGAAATGCTAAACGAGTATTTGCTTACATCGAAATGTTTCACTGTCTAAATTTCGTAATTTTTGTTTTTCTTCTTGGCAACAAAAATTTATGCGAACACTTTCATATATAAAATCATAAAACTGTTAGAAGTGAAAGCTTATTGTGGATGGCCGAAAGGGATTGAAGGGCGGAATTGTGGACTTTGTCTCACATTATAGAAAGAGGAAAAATTTGATTATTATAGTTATACTACGATCATATTTGAAACGTCAAACCGAAATGAAATAAAATGAAATGATGTCATTTTATTTCTATTTTTATACCCACCACCGAAGGATGGGGGTATATTCATTTTGTCATTCCGTTTGCAACACATCGAAATATCCATTTCCGACCCTATAAAGTATATATATTCTTGATCAGCGTAAAAATCTAAGACGATCTAGACATGTCCGTCCGTCTGTCCGTCTGTCTGTTGAAATCACGCTACAGTCTTTAAAAATTGAGATATTGAGCTGAAATTTTGCACAGATTCTTTTTTTTTGTCCATAAGCAGGTTAAGTTCGAAGATGGGCTATATCGGACTATATCTTGATATAGCCCCCATATAGACCGATCCGCCGATTTAGGGTCTTAGGCCCATAAAAGCCACATTTATTATCCGATTTTGCCGAAATTTGGGACAGTGAGTTGCGTTTGGCCCTTCGACATCCTTCGTCAATTTGGCCCAGATCGGTTCAAATTTGGATATAGCTGCCATATAAACCGATCCTCAGATGTAGGGTCTTAGGCCCATAAAAGCCACATTTTATATCCGATTTGGATGAAATTTGACACAGTGAGTTGTGTTAGGCCCTTCAACATTCTTCGTCAATTTGGCTCAGATCGGTTCAGATTTGGATATAGCTGCCATATAGACCGATCCTCCGATTTATGGTCTTAGGCCCATAAAAGCCACATTTATTATCCGATTTTGCTGAAATTGGGACAGTGATTTGCCTTAGGCCCTTCGACATCTTTTTTCAATTTGGCCCTGATCGGTTCAGAATTGGATATAGCTGCCATATAGACCGATCTCTCGATTTAAGGTTTTGGGCCCATAAAAAGCGCATTTATTGTCCGATGTCGCCGAAATTTGGGTCAATGACTTGTGTTGGGCCCTTCGATATTTGTCTTCAATTTGGCTCAGATCGGTCCAGATTTGGATATAGCTGCCATATAGACCGATCTCTCGGTTGGACAATGACTTGTACTTATAAGCATTTGGTCTAAATCGGATGATATCTATAGAGCTGCTATGGGGCATAAGGTATGCATTTTTACTGGATTTTGACGAAATGTGGTTCACATATATACCCGAGGTGGTGGGTATCCAAAGTTCGGCCCGGCCGAACTTAATGCCTTCTTACATGTTATTTTTTATTTTAATATGTGAACATGAAACAAATAAAAACGAATTAATTTCGGCCATGCCGAACTTTGGATAGCCAACACCATGAATAAAATAACCATATTTTTTTTTAAAAAACTGCACTCCCATATCCATAGTAATAGGCAAAATGAAGGCTGGTATGTATCACATTTGATTTTATGGGATTAAGATCCTTAATTGAAAGACCGGTATATATGGTCTGATCTGGACCATATGCTGATCGGATGAGGAAAGCCTTAATGCAAGTCACTGTGTCAAATTCCATCGAAATCGGGAAAATAAATCATGCTTTTATAGGCTCAAAATTCCTAATCGGCTGATCGGTCTATATGACAGCTTATCTGAGTATTCAAGGTCAACTCACTGACTGGTCGCCCATCCCCCAAAACTACCCCCAAGCCGGTCATGTTTACGGACTATGGAAATATTGGGCTCAAATTTAAGGTATTTGGGAGTAGACCACTTATCTGATATCAACATTAGGGACCAACTGTCTAGGGGACGTCCCACCACCATAGCAACCCCCAAATAGGACGTATTTGCTCACCAAGACAATTGAGGTCTTAAAGAGAGTGGAACTAATTATTTGTAGTTTATAGGGCCAATACCCCAAACCGGACATATTTGCTGACTTTTGCAATAAGGAGTTTAAATCAGATTAGAAAACGAATTTGATATCCAATTTTGAGCCCATTGGCAATATGGGGTTCCAATATATGATATATAGATATATGAGAATAGAGAACGTTGCTGATATATTTTCCGGGCTTAGTGTTTGGGGGACCACCCCAATCCCCAAAACACCTCTAGGTCGGGCATATTTACCGACCATATCAATGTGGAGATTAAATTAAAGATATTGGGAGTAGAGCAAGAATTGATATCCCTTTCCCAAAATACCCCACAAACAGCAATTTTTTACTGACCATCAAAATATGCGGCTAAAATAAAGGTATTTGGGAGTTGAATACGAATTTGACGTCCAAATGTAGGGCCATGTATTAAGGGCATCACCCCTTCCCCAAAACACCCCCCAAAGGGTTAAAATTTTTCGACCATGCCAATATGGAAGGTATTTGAGATTAGAAAACGTATTTGATAACCTATTTTGGGGCCATGTGTTTGGGGGACGCCTCATCGTGTAAACTCCCCTAAAGCAATTGCAATATGGGGTTTAAATAAATGGTATTTAAAAGAAGAGCACGATGCTGATATTTTTGAGGGCCAAGTGTTTGGGGGACCACCTCACGCCCGAAAACACCCCTAAATCAAGTATCATGAGAATATCGGGCTGAAATAATGTATTTTAAGAATGGAGTACACCTTACATCCAAACTTAAATTCGTAGACCAATAAACATCATATGGGATTCAGATAAAGGCACATATATTGTTAAACTGTTAGTCACGCGATGTACTATTTTCGTAGCATGGTATTTCCCTAACAGCTCTTTTATTGCCGAAAATAAGGAAGGAAGGAAACATTTGTTCCACATTTGTTTGGGAGCTAGTAACTCCCATATAAACCGATCTCCCGATTTGAATTCTTGAGCCCATGAAAGTCACAAATTCTGTTTTAATTAGCTGAAATTTTGCACGAAGTGTTCTATTGTGACTCCCAATAACTGTGTCAAGTGCAGTCTAATTCGGTCAAGAACCTGATATAGCTCCTATATAAACCGATCTCCCGATTTGATTTCTAGAGTCCATGGAAGCCACAATTTTTGTCCGATTTGGCTCAAATTGTGCATATAGTGTTCTGTTATGACTTCCAACAACTGTGCCAAGTACGGTCCAAACCTGTCAAGAACCTGATATAGCTCCCATATAAACCGATCTGCCGATTTGGCTTCTTGAACCCATGGAAGCCAAAATTTTGGTCCGATTTAGCTGAAATTTTACACGTAGTGTTCTATTTTGACTTACAACAACTGTGTCAAGTATGGTTTAAATCTGTGTATAACCTGATATAAATCCTATATAAACCGATCTCCCGATTTGATTCCTTGAATCCCTGGAAGCTACAATTTTCTTTCGATTTGGCTGAAATTTTGTACATGCTGTTTTGACTCCCAATATTTGTGCCAAGTATGGATCAAATCGATCAAGAACATGATATAGCCCTATACAAACCAATCTCCCGATTTGACTTCTTGACCCCTAACAAACCACGATTTTTGTCCGATTTAGCTCAAAATTATAGTGCTCTGTTATGACTCTCAACAACCGAGCCAAGTATGATCCAATTCGCTCATAACAGTGAAGTCATAAAAGAACACCGCATGAAAAATTTCAGCCAAATCTGAGAAAAATTGCGGCTTGTAAGGACTCAAGAAATCAAATCGGAAGATTGGTTTATAGGGGAGCTATATCAGATTATAGATCGATTTAGACCATATTTAACACAATTGTTGAGAGTCATAACAAAACAGTATACGCTCAATTTCAGCCAAATCGGATAAAAATTGCTGCTTGTAAAGGCTCAAATTGGAAGATCGGTTTATATGAGGGCTATATCAGGTTATAGACCAATCAGGACCGTACTTAGCATAGTTGTTTGAAGTTGTAACGAAACACCCATGCAAAATTTCAGCCAAATCGGACAATAAATGCGGCTTCCAGGGGCGTAAGAAATCAAATCGGGAGATCGGTTCATATGGGAGCTATATCAGATTATAGACCGATTTGGACCGTACTATACCTAGAAGTTATTGGAAGTCATAACGGAACACCACATGCAAATTTTCAGCCAAATCGGACAAGAATTGCGGCTCCCGGGGGCTCAAGAAGTCAAATCGGGAGATCGGTTCATATGGGACCTATATCTAAATCTGAACGGATATGGCCCATTTGCAATCCCCTCAATACTAAGTATCTGCGCAAAATTTTAAACGGCTAGCTCTACGCGTTCAATCGCTATCGTGATTTCGACAGACGGATGGACATGGCTAGTTCGATTCAGAGCGACGGGACAATTAAGAATATATATACTTAATGGGGTCTGGGGGACGAAAATTTCGAGGTTTTTCAAACGGAACGACTAGATTGGTATTCCCCCATCCTATGGTGGGGGTTTTAAAAATGCTTTTTATGAAGCTTGCTACACATACAAACACACTCATACATTCACACACGCACTAGACACAATCACTTTTCCAACAGCTCACTGACAAAGAAGGCAATGTTAAGCCTATAACATGTTTTCAAAAATTAAAGTAAAAAACATACAAAAATGAAAGTGGAGACGAACTTCCCTTTATTTTGAGGAAATTCTTTTTTTATATTCGTTTTTTCCCCACTTTTGTATAGGGCTTTGTTTTCCGCATTTCATTCCACATATTTTTTTGTAAATTTATTTTCCACTTCTGTGGCTCGATACGGCATTGTGCGGTAGTGTTAGTGGTAAAAGAAACAAAAATCTTCTGGGAATTGTAAATACCATGAAATCCTTGGAAGAAATCTGTTCGTTTTTTCTCCATTTTTTGCCGTTTCTGATTTTTTCCTCCCCCAAAAATAAACTAGGGGACTTTTTTGTACATATTAACCATATATGGGTGCCAAACATGGGGACAACATCAGAGAGGCGCTACCAGCGACCAGTGTTGCCGCTGAAATAAAAAATATTTCAAAGCTTAAAACATACCAATAAGGAAAAGCAAAATTGTGCAGTGCCGACTTTATAAGACCCTACACCTACCCTATGAGTACAAAGTAGGAGCTATATCTTATTCTGAACCAATTTTGATGGCCGTCGGCAGATGTTTGCAGATGGCTTATTGAACAAACCGTATCAAATTTCGATCAAAACAAATATGTTCAAACTTTAGTAACTGCGATTGACGAATGACAAGAACATAACAAATTACCCAAAATCAGACTAACATATAGAGTGGCACAGAAAAGTCTATATACCCCCTCTTAAATTGCAGTTACGCGAAAAGCAGAAACATAATGACTTGAAATCAATAACAATACAAATAAGAATTTCCAAAAATTTTAAGTTAACGACATTTATCAGAGCAAATACCATAATTGATATTTTAAGGCACAAAAAGTCAACATACTCCAATTTTGAACACCTCAATGAGCAACTGTGAGTTAGAGCAACCTTGATAAATATAAAGGGTGATTTTTTTGAGGTTAGGATTTTCATGCATTAGTATTTGACAGATCACGTGGGATTTCAGACATGGTGTCAAAGAGAAAGATGCTCAGTATGCTTTGACATTTCATCATGAATAGACTTACTAACGAGCAACGCTTGCAAATCATTGAATTTTATTACCAAAATCAGTGTTCGGTTCGAAATGTGTTCAAATTTTGACAAATTTTGTTCAGCGATGAGGCTCATTTCTGGTTGAATGGCTACGTAAATAAGCAAAATTGCCGCATTTGGAGTGAAGAGCAACCAGAAGCCGTTCAAGAACTGCCCATGCATCCCGAAAAATGCACTGTTTGGTGTGGTTTGTACGCTGGTGGAATCATTGGACCGTATTTTTTCAAAGATGCTGTTGGACGCAACGTTACGGTGAATGAACACATTTCGAACCGAACACTGATTTTGGTAATAAAATTCAATGATTTGCAAGCGTTGCTCGTTAGTAAGTCTATTCATGATGAAATGTCAAAGCATACTGAGCATCTTTCTCTTTGACACCATGTCTGAAATCCCACGTGATCTGTCAAATACTAATGCATGAAAATCCTAACCTCAAAAAAATCACCCTTTATTTGGCGTTTTTTGTTTACAGTTATTGGAAGTGCGTCAGCTCATTATTAAGTATCGTGATGCAGGGAAATCTCTTCAAGAAATTGAAGAATGGGTTGGTAGATCAAAGGCTACAGTCCAAACAATTATAAATAAGTAAGAGCGTGCTAAGTTCGCCCGGGCCGAATGTGATATACCCTCCACCATGGTCGCACCTGTCGAGTTCTTTGCGCAGTATCTCTTTTTAGGCAAAAAAAGGATAAAAGAAATGATGTGCTCTGCTATTAGAGCGATATCAAGATATGGTCCGGTTTGGAGCACAACTTAATTATATTGGGTTGCCTAAAAAGTAATTGCGGATATTTTAAAAGAAAAAAAAAGGAATTTTTAATAAAACTTAGAATGAATCAAATCAAATATATAATTGCCATTTTGTTCGATAACCTTTTGCCATCTTCCTGGCAAATTTAGTATTCCACGATCATAGAACTTCTGGCCTTTATCTGCAAAAAACTGAATCAAGTGCGAAAAGTTTTACCATTTAAGGAGTTCTGCAAAGATCGAAATAAATGGTAGTCTGATGATGCAAGGTCAGGGCTATATGGTGGATGCATCAAAAGTTCCCAGCCAAGCTCAGGACGGACATGGCTAGATCGACATCGACAATGACACGACAATCATGAATATATATACTTTATGGGCTCTCAGACGAATAATTCGAGTAGTTACAAACAGAATGACGAAATTAGTATACCCCCATCCTATGGTGGAGGGTATAAAAATCAATAATATATCATTGCAATAGTCCTTATTTTTATACCCTCCAACATAGGATGGGGGGTATACTAATTTCGTTATTCTGTTTGCAACTCCTCAAAATATGCGTATGAGACCCCATAAAGTATATATATTCTTGATCGTCGTGACATTCTTCGTCGATCTAGCCATGTCCGTCCGTCTGTCTGTCGAAAGCGCGCTAACTATCGAAGGAGTTAAGCTAGCCGCTTGAAATTTTGCACAAATACTTTCTTTTGGTGTAGGTCGGTTGGGATTGTAAACGGACCAAATCGGTCCATGTTTTCATATAGCTGTCATATAAACCGATCTTGGGTCTTGACTTCTTGAGCTTCTAGAGGGCGCAATTTTTGTCCGATTTGTCCGTAGTGTTTTGGTATCTTTTCCAATAACTGTATTAAGTATAAGTCAAATCAGTTCAAAACCAGCTATAGCTATCATATAAACTGATCTTGGATCTTGACTTCTTGAGCCAATTGAGCGCGCAATTCTCATCGGATTTGCAATTTTGCATAAGGTGTTTTGTTATGGCTTCCAATAACTGTATTAAGTATGGCGCAAATCGGTACATAACCTGATATAGCTGACATATAAACCGATCTTGGGTCTTGAAATTTTGTACAACGGCTTCTCTCATGAATCGATCAATAGCTTGACACAGCTCCCATATAAACCGAACTCCCGATTTTGCGACCTACAAAGTATAAATATTTCTGACAATGCCCGTATGTTAGTCCGTCCGTGTATCCGTCGGTTATAATCACTCTACAGTCTTTAAAAATTGAGATATTGAGTTGGAATTTTCTACAGTCTCTTCTGTACACAGGTTCTTGCATGGACCTAATGGGACTATAAAATATATAGATAAAGCAGTCATATAGACCGATCAGGCAATTGCGGGTCTTAAGTCCATAAAATCCATATGTTTGTTCCGATTTTGCTGAAATTTTAAACAGGTAGTTGTGTTAGGGGCCCCGATATTGCAAACGTCCATATCAGACCATATTTACATATAGATGCCATAAAGACCAATGTGCCGGTTTAGGGTCTTAAGATCGATCTTTCAATTTAGGGTCTTAATCCTATAAATAGCGAATTTGTTGTCCGATTTCGCTGAAACTGTGATTAGATAATAATTCTCGAGACCTGAATGTAATATAATCCAGACAAGCCCCTATTTAGATATAACTATGGTTATGGCAGTGGAGTTATAAAGTGATATTAATATATCACTAGTGGTGGGTATCCAAAGTTCGGCACAGCCAGACTTAATGCGTGTTTACTTGTTTGGCTATTAATATGGATATAGTATATGTTATGATAAATTTTGATAATAAATTTATTCATGGTGGTGGGTACCAAAAGTTGGCCACGGCCCAACTTAAAGCGTTTCTACTTGTTTTTATTTATTTCTATAAAAAATTTTGCCAAATTTTATTTTAAAGAGAAAGGTTTATTTTTGAAAATATTTTTATAAAAATTTTATTTAAAATTTGTTTAAATGGCAACTCTGAAACGCACCTTTTTTCAAGATATGAGAGTAATCGGCCTGTTGCTGAAAACATATACGTGTTTGGTCTTTTCTTTTTTTCCCTCTTCTTCTTTCTTGCGTTCTTTGCATTTTTGCGAGTAACGTAATAAAACTAAATGTCACTAACATGAGTAATATGCCAATAATATTTTAAAACATTACCCCTTCTTTTAAAATATGCCAAACGCAATACTCATATCCTTCCCTTTTTAGTCTCTCTCTCTGCTACATTTTTTGAACCCTCCACCAAAGGATGGGAGTATACTTATTTCGCCATTCTGTTTGTAACTCCTCGAAATATTTGTCGATCTAGCCATGTCTGTCTGTCCGTCTGTCTCTCGAAAGCGTGCTTACTTTCGAAGGAATAAAGCTAGGCGCTTGAAATTTTGCACAAATACTTATTATCAGTGTTATTCGGTTGGGATTGTTAATGGGTTATGGCCCATTATCCATGTTTTGATACAGTTTTGATAGATGTAAACCCATCATGGATCTTGAGTTCTTGAGCCCCTAAAGCACTCAATTCTTATTCGAATTGGGTGTAATTTTACACAACGACTTTTACTATGATCTGCAACATTCAATTCGATTATGGTCCGAATCGGACCATAACTTAATATAGCTCCAATAGCATAGCAATTATTTACTTTTATCCTTTGTTTGCCTTAAAAGAGATACCGGGAAAAGAACTTGACAAATGCTATCCTGGTGGAGGGTATTTAAGATTCGGGCCGGCCGTACTTTCACTTGTTGTTTAAAAGCTTCTGTCTCCATATCGCGTAACATGCAAAGTGACAGCACGAAACGAAGCCAACACTGTGAAAGTCTATACCACAATAAGAAAAGGGTTAAAATTTAAAGAATCAATGATGTATGGCCTAAAAACACAAATGTAATACATCATGTTCATGCATTCTGGGTAATTTAAATGCTTTGAAGAGTTTTGAAGGCGAGGGTTAGGTATCGCTCTCTTCCTTTTGAGTGTTACAAACAAATGCACTACGTTATAATATTACACTGTGCCACAGTAGTGGTGTACGATAAAAAAAAAACTGAAAAATTATATTGAAAATACTATTTTTTACATATTTATTAGTCTCGTTGTATTTTTTCTCATTGCGGCTTCTTTTCATTTATTACATTGCTAATTCTTTTTATTGCTCCCATGCCTCTTCGCCAAATTTTCAAATTACTTCAAATGGCCTGGGCCTTCAAAATCTCTTTAAGGCTTAAAGCATTATTTTTCAATTCTTTTAAATCTTGATTACCTTCTTCAATTATCGTTAAGCCACAGCATCTACCCTTAAAGAATTTATTATTTCCTTCATTTATGGCATGATGGCATACGTTTTGCCCAAACCATGGCATTTAAGGCCCAATGCACGTCTTAAGGGAACATCTTAGAGCCAAAATTTATTGAAAACACTTTTTAGCTGGTTTTTAGCCTCAAGAAGTTTAGCAGATAAAATCACACGCCCCTTTTTTACCCCCATCTACCTGCACACATATATGGGAGAGTTTCTAAACCACAAAACAAAATGGCTTTAATGGCTCACCATAAGCCGCCTTTAAATGTTTTGGGAAACCCGAATAGAAAAAGAGTCCTAGACAAAAAAAATGAAATTATTATTATTTTGCTGTTATCCTTAAAAGCCAAAGGTAGAGATAAAGCCAGCACAAATCCCCCTAAGGTATGCTATGATTTGTTAGCACCACTCATGAGTGAGCAAAGATGATGTTCGTTCGTCTTACACGCTTCCATATGTTGGTAATTGTTGGATCATTTAATACAATTTTCTAAATGACCCTTACGTTGAGGCTGAACTGAATGACTGACTGAATCTCCAAAAGCTATACCCATGGGAGTCTTGTTGTTCTCTGCTTGTTTGTTTGTGAATGTTCTAGTTTGGTATGGGATTTTCTCACCTGTATCTATTATGAGTTTTCCTACAAACATTTATAGCCTACTTTTAGGCGTAATCAAAATTGAAAGAAATTTGATTGTTTTTAGCACTGTACCCATTTACTTTGCTACCCTTATTGTTTGTCTGGTTAATGAAAATAGAAAAATATATGGTATTGGTTTTGACTTTTTTTTTTGGTTTTTTACAACCTTTTATTATGCAAACATGATCTTTTGGAAATATCTTGTTTTTGCGTCCATTTAATCTGTGATATGTACAATGTACGTACAATTTTTACGATTTGATTATATTGACAATAAAATTTAAATGCAGACTTTCAGACGGTAAAGGTTGTGAGCCTTTTCATTATTTTTGTTAAAAAATGTGTTTAACTTTCAATTGTTAAAAGCTAAGCGGAAAGAGAATCAATTATACAAGGACAAAATGTTCTACAAAAAATAAATTACTTGCAACAGAAATCAAATTTTGAAAAAATTTTCATAAAAACAAAGATTTAACAAAATTTAGGTTAGATTAGGTTAGGTCGAAAAGAGGGTGCAAATATTAAGAAATTAATTAAGCCGGTAATCGGTTAAAAACTCAAAAGTAACCTCGAAAAGAAAATCTAATTTAGGATTTCCGTGCTGCTTACAAAATCCTGAATTGTTTTCCAGGTTCCCAAAATTCGGCCCGGCCGAACATAGCTCGCTTTTACTTGTTTTAAGAATACTTTGTCAAGCCACTCCCCTAAGTTGGTTTATGTCTGGTATAGTGTCCCACTTAAGTACCGGTATCTGTTAGACGCAAAAACCCGGCAATGATATAGGAAATGCTCCAACGTCTCATTATCATAAAGATGTCAAATCGGGAGATCGGTTTATATGGCAACTATATCTGGTTATAGACTGATTTCGACCGAATTTGGCACAGTTGTTGCAAATTGTAATAGAATACCGCATGGAAAATTTCAGCCAAATCGGACAAAAATTGCGGCTTGTAAGGGCTCAAAATTCAAATCGGGAGATCGGTTTATATGGGAGCTATAATCAGGTTATATACCGATTAGAACCGTACTTGGCACAGCTGTTGGAAATCATAACAGAACACTATGTGCAAAACATCAGCCAAATCGAACAAAATTGGGGCTTCCAGGGGCTCACGAAATCAAATCAGGAGATCGGTTTATATGGGAGCTATACCAGGTTATAGACCGATTTGAAACGTACTTAATACAGCTAATTTTCAAAAATAACCAGATCTCGGAGATTGGTAATGCGATTCGCTAAAATTTTTTTTTGTTTACCCTCTTACCTAAAATAAAACATGGTTTCTAGTGTTGTGGTCGTGTGCCTCGAGGGCTATCCAAAACCCGACAAATGGATATATAGATAAATCACAACAATATAGGGCTCAAACCAAAGGTGCTCGAGGGAAAACAAGTAATAGCGTGCTATGTTCGGCCGAATCTTAGGAACCCACCACCATAGATTCTGCAAAAATATGGCAGCTAAATCTAGTTATAGACCGAATTGGACTCTACTTGGCGTAGTTGGTGAGTCATAACAGAACACTATATGGAAAATATCAGCCAAATCGGAAAAAAATCGCGGCTTGTAAGGGCTCTAGAAGTCAAATTGGGAGATCAGTTTATATGGGAGCTATATCATACTCTTGACCGATTTGAACCGTACTTAGCACAATTGTTGGGAGTCATAACAGAACAACATTTCAAATTTCAGCCATATCGGATGAAAATTGCGGCTTCCAGGGGATCAAGAAGTCAAATCAGGAGATCGGTTTATATGGGATCTATATCAGGTTATACACAGATTTAAACCGTACTTGGCACAGTTGTTGGAAGTCAAGATAGAACACTATGTGCAAAATTTCAGCCAAATTGAACAAAAATTATGGCTTCCATGGGCTCAAGAATTCAAAGATCGGTTTATATGGGAGCAGACGGACAGACATGGCTAGTTCGAATCAGAATTTCGAGACGTTCAAGAACATATATACTTTATAGGATCCTATATCAATATTTCGAGGTGTAACAAACGGAATGACTAAATAAGTACAGCCCCATCCTATAGTGGTGGGTATAAGAACCAATTTGATATCCTATTGAAGAGCCATGTGTTTGGGTCGCCCCAACCCAAAATACATTCGTAATCGGACGTTTTTACCGACCATTGTAATATGTGACTTATATATAATTTATTTGGGGGTAGTGTGCGAAATTGAAACTCATTTTTGGGACAAAGACCCTGGGGTACACTCCCTTAAACTCAATGATAAGGGACTTTTTTTGATAGCCAAGTCCGAACGGCACGCCGCAGTGCGTCATCTTTTTGGAGAGAATTTCATGACCCTGCATGGCTTGGTACCTCGCAAATTTTCGCCAGCATTAAGAGCAGATAACAACAGCTTAATATTTTTCTTCGATGTTATCACCAGGATTCGAACGCAGGCGTTCACGGCAAAGTGTCCCCATTTAAAAAAGACATTCGAGAGTTAAAGAAAGCGCAGCGGAGCGAACCCAGCTCAACTAGTTTTCTACAAATATGAAATATTTTTATACCCTCCACCATAAGATGGGGGGTATACTAATTTCGTCATTCTGTTTGTAACTACTCGAAATATTCGTCTGAAACCCCATAAAGAATATATATATTCTTGATCGTCGCGACATTTTATGTCGATCTAGCCATGTCCGTCCGTCTGTCCGTCCGTCTGTCTGACGAAAGCACGCTAACTTCCGAAGAAGTAGAGCTAGCCGCTTGAAATTTTGCACAAATACTTCTTATTAGTGTAGGTCGGTTGGTATTGTAAATGGGCCATATCAGTCCATGTTTTGATATAGCTGCCATATAAACCAATCTAGGGTCTTGACTTCTTGAGCCTCTAGAGTGCGCAAATCTTATCCGAATGGAATGAAATTTTTCACGACGTGTTTTGTTATGACATCCAACAACTTTGCCAAGTATGGTTCACATCGGTCCATAGCCTGATATAGCTGCCATATAAACCGATCTTGGGTCTTGACTTCTTGAGCCTCTAGACGGCGCAATTCCTATCCAATTTGGCTGAAATTATGCATGACGTATTTCATTCTTACTTTCAACAACTGTGTCAAATAAGGTTCATATCGGTTCATAACCTGATATAGCTGCCATATAAACCGATCTGTGATTTTGACTTCTTGAGCCTCTAGAGGTCGCAATTATTATCCGATTTGCCTGAAATTTTGTACGACGGATTCTCTCATGACCATCAACATACGTGTTTATTATGGTCTGAATCGGTCTATAGTCCGATACAGCTCCCATATAAATCGATCTCTCTATTTTACTTCTTGAGCCTCCAAAGAGCACAATTCTTATTCGAATTGGCTGACATTTTACACAGGTCTACAAAATATAATTTAATTGTGGTCCAAACCGGACCATATCTTGATATCGCTCTAATAGCAGAGCAAATCTTTTCTTGTATCCTTTTTTGCCTAAGAAGAGATGCCGGGAAAAGAACTCGACAAATGCGATCCATGGTGGAGGGTATATAAGATTCGGCCCGGCCGAACTTCGCACGCTTTTACTTGTTTTTTACAACAAATCTGTTTGTACTTCCAAATTCATTCCACACTTTATTAATGAATTATTTCCCCCAATTGACTCTTTTCATAATTTCTCAAATTAAATCTGTTTTATAAAGTTCTGTAACCACTGCTCTTCTCTTTTGCATAAATAATATTTGTTTGTTTTGCAAATGTTCAGTAAGGACACTTTGTACCTTAGTTTAACACTTGAAATGGTCTATTTATGTTTCTGACATATGGCCAAATGTAAAAAGTTTTCTAGCATTCATTTAGCTGGCCATGTTTGAATTGGATGGAATACCATGGCTACTGAAGTTGGATAAATTGGTTTTGTGTGTTGGTGGCAATTTACATGATTTTCATAAACTGATTTCATTTGTATCCTCTTGATTTTTGAATATTACTTTGGAGTTTGATGTTTGTTTTTTCGCCCGTTTTTTTGGGATTTTCCTTAGTTTTTTATACCCTCCCCTATTGGATGGGGGTATACTAATTTCGTCATTCTGTTTGTAACACCTCGAAATATGCGTCTATAACCCTATAAAGTACATTTATTGTTGAGTGTCATGACATTTTAAATCGATCTAGCCATGTCCGTCCGTCCGCCTGTCTGTCGAAAGCACGCTAACTTTCGAAGGAGTAAAGCTAGGGGCTTGTAGTGTAGGTTGGTTGGAATTGGAAATGGGCCAAATCGGTCCATGTTTTGATATAGCTGTCATATAAACCGATCTTTGCATGTTGTGTTCTGGTATCACTTCCAATAATTGTGCGCAATATGGTACAAATCGGTTCATAACCTAATATAGCTGCCATATAATCCCATCTGGGGTCTTGACTTCTTCAGCTTTTGAGGGCGCAATTCTTATCCGATTTAGCAGAAATTTTGTACATCGCCTTTTCCCAAGACCTTCAACATAAGTGTCCAATATGGTCTGAATCGATCAATAGCTTGATACAGCTGCCATATAAACCGATCTCCCGATTAAGCTTCTTGAGCCCCTACAAGCACAATTCTTATCCGAATAGACTGAAATATTGCACAATGGCTTCTACAATGTTCAGCATTCAATGGTCCGATATAGCTATAACGCGATATAGCTCCAATATAACTCGTTATAGCTCCAATATTTCTTATTCATAATTCTTTGTTTGCCTAAAAAGAGATACCGCGCAAATAACTCGACAAATGCGATCCATGGTGGAGGGTATCTACGATTCGGCCCGGCCGAACTTATCACGCCCTTACTTGTTTGTTTTGTTTTTGTTTGCTATGGGACCCACAACAAGAGATGAAATGAAAATCGTAATTTGTTAGATTTTCAAGGACTTCCCTTTCTTTTGGAAGTGTTTGTTTTTGTGGCTAACATTTAGAAGCACTTCTCAACGTCTGAATGACAGGCTAAAAAGTGGATAAAAGTTTTTTCTATTTTTGTTTCTTGGTGCGCAGTGAAAATTGTATGAAGAGTAAATGAAAGCCATCTTTTTTTTGGAAAACTTTCATAAACTTGATAATGTGAAGGGATTTTTTTTTTTGAAAGAATAAAAAGAAATTAAAAAGTGACAGTGATCACAATCGCACACCAAAACTAAAAATCTTTTCACATAATTTTCTGTAAAAAATTTATTTAAAAAAATTTTTTCGAAAACTTTATATATTGAAAAATTTTATATTGTCAAATATTGTCAACATTTCGTCAAAGTTCTAATTAAATTTTTTGTCAATTAATTACTAACTTAGGTAAATTGCTAAAATTAGAAAAAAATACATAAAAATAGTTTGCAAATTTTTTATGAAAAATTTTTATGAAAATTAAGTGCGATATAAATTTGTTTAAAGTTGTATATAAATTTGTTTAAAGTTGTATATAAATTTGTTTAAAGTTGGATTTTTATAAAAACAAATCTTCGAAACTTAATTTAATTGAACAAATTTTAAATTTTTTTCAAAAATAATTTTGTTGCAATTAAAAAAAAACATATAAGGACGTTCTGCCGAAATCGACCTTTTGATACCCAACACCACATCGGGTATGCAGGCTAAGTCATCGAAACTGTGTCATCGAAATTTGAAATGCAGAACTTCGACCAAAATCCAAAATCCGTAGTGCAAAATATTGAGAAGATACGTTGATAAATGCTTTAAAAAAGCATTGAAAGTAAAAAACGCGAAATACTTATATATGGGAGCTTTTGTGAGGATCGGTTAACAAATGACCATATTATTAGTCAAAACCGGACGAAAATATATATGACTAGTTGACCCGGGCCCGCTCCGCTACGCCTTCTTTTACTTTATATGAAACAAAATTTTCCTTGGAATATTTAATTTCGACGAAGAGCTTTTAGTGAAATACCATGATACGAAAATAGTATATCGCTTGACTAACAGTTTAACAATATAAGTGCCTTTATCTGAACCCCATATGATCTTTATTGGTTTACGAATTAGAGTTTGGATGTAAGGTGTACTCCATTCTTAATATGCTTTATTTCAACCCTGAAAAAATATCAGCATCGTGCTCTTCTTTCAAATACCATTTATTTAAAACCCATATTGCCATTGGTTTAGGGAAGTTTACACGATGAGGCGTCCCCCAAACACATGACCCCACAATTGGTTATCGAATTCGTTTTCTAATCTCAAATACCTTTCATTTGAGCCACTTATTGGCATGGTCGAAAAATTTTTTCCCTTTGGGGGGTGTTTTGGGGAAGGGGTGATGCCCCAAGTACATGGTCCTATATTTGGATGTCAAATTCGTATTCAACTCACAAATACCTTTATTTGAGACCCATATTGAAATGGCCAGTAAAAAATTTCTCTTTGTGGGGTATTTTGGGAAAGGAGTAGACCCCCAGAAAATTGGTCCCGAAAGTGGATATAAATTCTTGCTCTACCCCCCAATACCTTTAATTTAAGCTCCGCATTGACCTGGTCGGTAAATATGCCCGATCAAGGGATGTTTTGGGATTGGGGTGGTCCCCCAAACACTAAGCCCGGAAAATATATCAGCAACGTGCTCTATTCTCATATATCTATATATCATATATTTGAACCCCATATTGCCATTGGCCTCAAATTTGGATATCAAATTCGTTTTCTAGTCTGATTTAAACTCCTTGTTGCAAAAGTCAGCAAATATGTCAGGTTTGGGGTATTGGCCCTAAAATCTATAAATAATTAGTTCCACTCTCTTTAAGACCCAAATTGTCTTGGTGTGCAAATACGTCCTATTTGGGGGTTGTTATGGTAGTGGGACGTCCCCTAGACAGTTGGTCCCTAATGTTGATGTCAGATACGCGGTCTACTGCCAAATACCTTTAATTTGAGCCCCATATTTTCATAGTCGGCAAACATGACCGGCTTGGGGGTGTTTTGGGGGATGGGCGGCCACTCAGTGAGTTGGCCTTGAAAATATATATCGGATTCCTGTTCTACTCTAAAAACCTTCTTATTTGAGCCTCATATTGCAATAGTCTGCAAACACTTCCTATTTGGACACTTTTCCCGAATATTGATATCAGATTCGTGCTTTATTCCTAAATACCATTCATTTGAGCCCCATATTGCTATGGTCGTAAATTTGTCCCCTTTGGGGTATGTTTTTGGGTGAGGCCCCCCAAACACTTGGACCCATATTTGGATATCAGATTCGAATTCTACACTTAAATACCCCATATTCCCATGGTCAGTAAATAAGTCATGTTTGGGGGGTGTTTTGAGAAAGGGGTGGACCCCCAGAAACATGGTCCCGCAATTGGATATTAGATTCGTATCCTACTCGCAAATACATTTCGATTTAGGGGTGTTTTGGGGGTTGGGGTGGTCCCCCAAAACTGTTAAGAACTACGCTAACAAAGGCTTTAAAATTGAAAATCGGTTGATGCATGTATATGGGGGCTCTATCTGAATATGAACCGAATTCTATAAAATTCAACAGAAATTTCGGGAGTCATGTACGAATCCTTTATGCCAAATTTCATGTGAATCTGTTTACAAATGACGATATCATTGCAGTATTAGTCCAAATACGACGAACATTTATATGTTTAGAAGCCAGATCCAAGTCTGAACCGATTTCAACAAAAATTCGTATGTTTTGCCGTAGTCGTAGGAGAAAGCGTAGGGGAAATTTTAAGAAGATTGGTTGATACATGAGCTGCAAAGGCTCTAGAAGTTAAAATCTAACGATAGATATATATGAGCCAGTAATATCGAGACTCATTAGAGACTCCCTTGTAGCAAATTTCTATTGCCACGATACTATTGCAGTATTAGTCCAAATCGAACGAGCATATATATGGGAGCTATATCAAAATCTGATCCTATTTCTTTCAATAGGCTTAGCCTCTAGACCAAAAAAGATGCCAATGCCAAATTTGAAAACAATCGGATGAAAATTGCTACATATACTTTGTTCACAAATAAATATGGACAGACACACAGATCAAATCAGAAAATGATTCTGAGTGCATCGGTATGCTTCTCATAGGGTCTAGCTCTCTTCATACTTGGTGTTACAAAAAAGTTCACTAAATCATAATAACCTGTACCACAGTAGTGTTGTAAGTTATAAAAACTGTCAACATTTTTTGTACTCAACACTCATGGGCACTAATTTGCCTTGCCATACATTGTATATAGCGATATCGGATCTTCATTACTTGGGCCTCTAGAGGGCGCAATTGTTATTTGTCAAAATCGGTTCATAACCTGAAATAACTCCCATATAAACCAATCTCGAATTTTGACTTCTTGAGCCTCTGAAGGGCGATGTCTGAAATTTTGCACGAGGCAAAATGATGAGTATGGCCAAAATCGGTTCATAACTTAATATAGCTCTTCTTGAGCCTCTAGAGAAAGCAATTTTGATTGAAATTTCGGCTGACATTTTGCAAAATGACTTCTTGTATAACTTTCAACATTCCACGGCCCATAACCTGATGCAGCTCAAATATATACAGATCTCCCGATTTTATTTCTTGAGCCACTATAGGGCGCAATTCTTATCCGATTTAGCTGAAATGTTGCACAATGTTACGACTTCCAACGTCTGTGCTGAATATGGTCCGAATCAACCTATAACCTGATATAGCTCCTATGTAAAGCAGTCTCTCGATCATCCTTGTTCGGTTCCTGGAAGCTTTAATTTTTGCTGGTTTGACAGAAGTTTGGTATGTACATAAAATTATGTCCTTCAACCAAATTTATTTTTTATAAATTTTTAGCAGAATCGATGATGGTGGGTTCCCAAGATTCAACCCGGCCGAACTTAACACGCTTTTACTTGTTACAAAAGATGCTGTTAAAATTTTATTTTTGGAATAAACATTCTCAAAATATGACTGTCATCGAATTTCTTCGAAATCAAATTTTTTATAAAAAATTTCGCCATAACTTCCGATGCAAACAAAAATATTGACAATGTTTGGTCTGAAATTTAATTTTTCCTCAAAAATATGAGTTTCAGTCATAAAATATTTTTTTTCCACTGTTTCGCAAAAACTTTGCAATATCTGTGGAGGTGTGTGTTTAGAAGTAGATATGCTGCAATGGACTGCTTCACTGGCCGTTTGTTGCAACAATCACTTTAAATTGAAGCTCTAAATAAGATTTTCGTGTAGTTTCATTTTTTTTCGTAGCCCATTTTCGAACTCAAAGACTTAATCATAAACGTCACTCAAACATCACAATTTTACTTGGGGTGTTTTTTTGTTGTTCTTCTTATTATTTTTTTCTTGTTTTGCTGGTTTTGAAAAAGGCCTTCATATACGACATCCGCCTCCCCCCCTTTCCCCTCAACATCTTGTCATAATAACAACCACACTTCTACTCCCCTGGCTATTGGCCTGGCCGAGCATCGAGAGAAAACAGGTGAGCTAAATCCTTAGAGAATTGGTGTTATACCTTTTTTTCAGGGGAGCAGGACCTCACCCTCATCAACTCAGTTTTCTTATTCCTTGTAAATAATAACCTACACCTATGAGGATAAGTCAATGCGAGTGTTGTGGGTGAGTGTGTGGCAAGGGTAGCTGTATATGTTTTTACTCTTTGTGCTGTCAAGGTAGGGAGTCCTGTGATGAAATTGAAAAAAAAGAAGAACAACTTAAGCCAAGTTTGTTTATAAAAGAGGGTGAAATCACTTTTCAGTTTTCTTAGTTTTATGCGAAATTCAATCATTTTTTCTTGTTTAGTTTGTTCTATTTCTGATGCCTCCACATGGATCTTTTTCAGCAGAAAAGCCAGAACATTTAAAAATTATTTTCCTAGGTTTAAAGGAAACCAAATCATAGCAACCAACTTAAATAAAAATCAAAAAGGAAAGAGAAAAGTAGGGCTGTATAATACCCTACACCTACCCTATAAGTACAAAGTAGGAGTAACACTCAACTAAATTTGTTATTCAAAACAGCAAAAATGTATGCTAAGACAACAGTTTTTGTCTGCTGAAAATGGGAAAGCAGACATTACTGGTGTTTCAGCAAACATAGGACTGCTCTAGAAGCTAACATTTCGGTCAGCTAAATCAGCAAACAAAATCTACAAAATAATCAGCTGAAAAATAATTGTATGCTATTATTTTTGTTTGTCTGTTATTTGTTTTGATTACTTTAGGCATTTTTTTAGAAATTCTGTTGGAAGAGATGATTTTAATTAGTGGAATATTGCTTCAAAGAAGCTACAAACCGAGTGCCATATATCCGCGATTGGCTAATGTGCCCACTGCGGGCGTTTTTGTGTCTTTTTTAAATCAAATCAAATTTGCGTATTAAACGATTCTCAGTGGTAGAGAACTACAATAATTTGCCGGTCTTTATATTAGGTGCGGTGGCAACAGTTTTTATACCCTCCACCATAGGATGGGGGTATACTAATTTCGTCATTCAGTTTGTAACTACTCGAAATATTGGTCTGGGACCCCATAAAGTATGATCGTCGCGACATTTTATGTCGATCTAGCCATGTCCGTCCGTCTGTCCGTCCGTCCGTCTTTTATCAGATATGGCCTTTTAAAGATGTGGAAATCCAAATCTTTTGTACTATTGTAGGAAAATCTTACGAGGTTCTAAATTGTTATTTCAATTGGTATCCAAATTAAAGTCTGGCTAGATTTCGGGATAAGTTCTACATATAAAAAGTACTACATACAGTCGGCACCGCACGACTGTTACCTTACCTTTTTCTTTAAATTTAGATACAAAAGTCCATGCCAGTCATGTGCACCTTAGTAGAGCAATAACAAACAAGTAAAAAGGCGTTAAGTTCGGCCGGGCCGAACTTTGGATACCCACCACCTCGGCTATATATGTAAACCACCTTTCATCAAAATTCGCTGAAAATTGCAAACCTTATGTCCCATATCATTTATATCAAAATAAGTTCCGAATTGGACCATACACTAATAAGTACACTAGCTATATCTAAAAGTAAACCGATCTGAACTATATACGACACGGATGACGAAAAGCCTAACACAAGTTACTGTGTCAAATTTCAGTGAAATCCTCTGATTTAGGGTCTAAGGCCCATAAAAGCCACATTTATTATCCGATTTCGCTGAAATTTGGGACAAGGATTTGTGTTAGGCCCTTCGACTTCCTTCGTTAATTTGGACCAGATCGAATCAGATTTGGATATAGCTGCCATATAGACCGATCCTCCGATTTAGGGTCTTAGGCCCACAAAAGCCATATTTATTATCCGATTTTGATGAAATTCGAGACAGTGAATTGTGTTAGGCCCATCGACATCTGTCATCAATTTGGCCCAGATCGGTTCTGATTTGGATATAGCTGCCATATAGACCGATTTCTTGATTTAAGGTTTTGGGCCCATAAAATGCTCATTTATTGTCCGATGTCGCTGAATTCGTGACAGTGAGTTAAATTAAGCCGCTAGACATACTTTTGCAATATCGCACAGATCGGTCCAGATTTGGATATAGCTGCCATATAGACCGATATCTAGGTTTTAGGTTTTGGGGCCATAAAGGACGCATTTATTGTCTGCTGTCGCTGAAATTTGAGACAGTGAGTTTAGTTAGGCTCTTCGACGTCTTTCTTCAATTTTGCCCAGATCGGTCTAGATTTGAATATAGCTGCCATATAGACCGATCTCTCGATTTAAGGTTTTGGGCCCATAAAAGAGGCATTTATCGTCCAATTTCGCTTAAATTTGGGACAGTGCTTTAAGTTAGGCTCTTCGACATTTTTATGCAACTTGGCCCAAATCGGTCCAGATTTGGATATAGCTACCATGTAGACCGATATCTTGATTTAAAGTCTTGGCCCCATAAAATTCGCATTTATAATCCGATATCACTGAAATTTGACAAAGTCTTATGTTAGGCTTTTCGACATCCGTGTCGTATGTGGTTCAGATCGGTTTATTTTTAGATATATCTACTGTACTTATTAGTATTTGGTCCAAATCGGAACATATTTTAATATAACTGATATGGGAACTAAGTTATGAATTTTTCACCGAATTTTGATGAAAGGCGGTTTACATATATACCCGAGGTGGTGGGTATCCAAAGTTCGGCCCGGCCGAACTTAATGCCTTTTTACTTGTTTAACTTTACAGTAATATTCCACAATTTAAAATCATCTCTTCCAAAAATTCAAAACAAATAACATGCAACCATTAAAAGTGGCATACATATTTTTTTTTTCAGCAGACTTGTGTACTCAAGACAGCAGATTTTGTTAGTTGAAATGGCAGTAAGAAATGTGTGCTAATATAGCAGCCCTTTGTATGCTGAAACAGCATTAATGTCTGCTTACCCATTTTCAGCAGAAAAAAAACTGCGATTTTAGCAAACATTTTTGCTCTTTTAATAACATATTTTGTTAAGTGTATGATCTTAATTGGTCTATGAATTCGCTCGGAAGGTTAAGGGCCATTCTTAAAAGACTTTATTTGAACCCGATATTCTCAAGTGAGTTTTAGGAGTGGGAAGGCACCCAGGGTGGTGGTTGGTGGGATTAGGGTGTAGTATGGAACCAAAAAACATGGTCCCGAAAGTTTGAATCAATTTCGTTCTCATCTCTCAAATACCATTTATTTGAGCCCTATATTGCAATGGTCGGTAAATATACATGTCAGATTAAGGGACGTTTTGGGGGATGCGGTGGTTCCCCAGACACATAACCCCAACAATTGGCTTTGAAATTCGTTTTCTAATCTCCCCGGTTCCTTAATGGTATATTCCTGGGCAAATTTGCATTCGCAATCTCAAATACCTTTCTTTTCAGCCACATATTGTCATGGTCGGTAAATTTGTTCTCTTTGGGGGTGGTTTGGGGAAGGGCGGTGCCCCGCCCTCTGATATCAGATTCGTATTCTACTCCCAAATACCTTTTTTTCAGCCCCATATTGTGGTGGTCAGAAAATAATTGCTGTTTGTGGTGTGTTATGGGAAAGAGGTAATGTTATGGGAAAGAGGTGTGTATCAATTTCGTGCTCTACTTCCCAGTACCATTCATTTGAGATAGTGGCTAATATGTACGATATAGGGGTGTCTTGGGGAGTGGGGTGCTCACCCAAACACTTAGCCCTGAAAATGTATCAGCATCGTACTCTATTCTCTTATATCTACATATCATTTATTTGAACCACACATTGCCATTGGCTTCAAAATTGGATATCACATTTGATTTCTAATCTCAAATACCTTTCGTATATATATATATATATTCTTGAACAGCGTAAAAATCTAAGACGTTCTAGACATGTCCGTCCGTCTGTCTGTTGAAATCACGCTACAGTCTTCAAAAAAGGAGATATTGAGCTGAAACTTTGCACAGACTCTTTTTTTTTTGTCCATAAGCAGGTTAAGTTCGAAGATAGGCTAAATCGGACTATATCTTGATATAGCCCCCATATAGACCGATCGGCCGATTTAGGGTCTAAGGCCCACAAAAGCCACATTTAATATACGATTTTGATAAAATTTGGGACAGTGAGTTGTGTTAGGCCCTTCGACATTCTTCGTCAATTTTGGCTCAGATCGGTCCAGATTTGGATATAGCTGCCATATAGACCGATCCTCTGATTTAGGGTCTTAGGCCCAAAAGAGCCACATTTGGAATCCGATTTTGATGCAATTTGGGACAATGAGTTGTGTCAAGCCCTTCGATTTACTTCGTAAATTTGGTCCAGATCGGTCGAGATTCGGAATGAAAGGTGGTTTACATATATACCCGAGGTGGTGGGTATCCAAAGTTCGGCCCGGCCGAACTTAACGCTTTTTTACTTGTTAAGACCCAAATTGTCAAGGTGAGCAAATACGTCCTATTTGGGGGTTGTCATGGGTGTGATACGTCCCCTAGACAGTTGTTCCCGCATGTTGGTATAAGATTCGTGGTCAACTCCCAAATACCTTTCATTTAAGCCTCATATTTACATAGTCGGCAAACATGTATGGTCTATATATACATATATTTTGTAGGTTTTGGGTTGGGGTAGGACGTTCCTCTAGGTACCCCATCCGGAATTTAAATACCAAACTTTTGTTTTTAGGTTACTATAAGAGATCACACAAAATTTCGCTTAAATCGCACCGCCAGTTTCCGAGATCGGGCGTTTCTGAAAACTAGGATAAGGGGAGGGTCTGCCCACTCCCCCCTTCAGATATCAAAAAATTGGTTCAGCCGTTTTTGAGTCTATACCGAAAAAACAAACACAAATTGATTTTTATACCCTACACAGGGTACAGGGTATTATAACTTAATGAATTTGTTTGTAACACCCAGAAGGAATAGAGATAGACCCATTGGTAAGTATACCGATCGACTCAGAATCAATTTCTGATTCGATTTAGCTATGTGCGTCTGTCTGCAAAAACTACTACTAAATTTCTTATGAACATTCCATTTAGGAACAGGGGATATTTCTCTGGTATCAGTGAGTGCTGTCCGATAAAAGGTTTAGCTCAATGATAAGGAGCCGCCTTTTTTATGCCTTGTCCGAACGGTGCGCCGCAGTGCGACACCACTTGGAAGAAAAGTTTTAACATGCCAGGATACCCTACACGGTTATCCTTTTACCAAGCCAGCTTTAGTAAAAGGATAACCTGCGCTGAAAATTGTATTGATGTTCACGCCGGGATTTGAATCCAGGCATTCAGTGTCATAGGTGGACATGCTATGGACTACTTATACAAACTAAAGGTCGCAATTTTCATCCGATCATCTTCATATTTAGTACAGGCATGTTTTTCGGTCTAGATACGAAGCCTATTGAAAGCGGAAAAAATCGGTTCTGATTTAGATAAAGCTCCCATATATATATATTCGTCCCATTTGCAGAAATAATGTAATAAGATAGTCATTTGAAACTGATTCTCACGAAATTTGGCAGGAAGGATTTCCTCTTGACTTTCGACATAACTGGTGAATTTCATAGAAATCGGTTCAGATGTAAATATAGCTCTCACATATATATTTCGCCCGAATTTCAATCCTAGAGCCACTGCAAGCGCATTTTTGACCAATCTTGCCAAAAATTTGTACAACGCTTTTTTCGACAACTACCACAATATCTATATAGTTTGATCGAAATAGGTTTAGATTTAGATACAGTTCCCATATATATGATCATCAGACTTTGAGAAATATTGCATTAAAGTGTTCATTTGTTAACCGATTCTTTCGAAATTTATCAGCAAGGATTTTCTCGTATTACTGGTGAATTTGCCATATATGCAAGCCCATTTATGAGCAATATAGAACAAATTGTATTAAACGCTTTCCTCGATGCCTATCATAATATCTAAGAAGTTTGGTCAAAATCGGTTCAGATTTAGATGTATTGGGTTGCCCAAAAAGTAATTGCGGATTTTTCATATAGCCGGCTTTGACAAATTTTTTCACAGCTTGTTACTCTGTAATTGCATTCTTTCTTCTGTCAGTTATCAGCTGTTACTTTTAGCTTGCTTTCGAAAAAAAGTGTAAAAAAAGTATATTTGATTAAAGTTCATTCTAAGTTTTATTAAAAATGCATTTACTTTCTTTTAAAAAATCCGAAATTACTTTTTGGGCAACCCAATATATGTTAGTCAGATTTGGGGTAATTTGCAATAATGTTTTAATTTGTCAACCGTATTTATATTTGCTCGAAATTTGATGCACATTGGTTAATAACTCATCTGGAAACATCCACCGAGGTCCACCAAAATTGGTTCGGAGTTAAATATAGCTCCCACATTGTACCTATAGAGTAGGTGTAGGGTATTATAAATTCGGCACCAACCGTCTTTTGCCTTCCCTACTGGTTATATATAAGAAAGATATGTCTTCACTATCATTCAGATATTCAAAAATTTTAAACTTCAAAAGTTTCAAATGCAAATTTGCCCATGAACATTTCTTTTTGGAACAGGAGCAAACTTTCACATATCAATTAGCGCTCTCTGATTCAAGCTTAAGCTCTATGAAAAGGGGCCTCCTCCTCACAAATGTCGCCAGCATCTGGATTGGAACCCAGGCATCTCTGCGCTACGGTGGCATTCAAAGGCTAAAATTTTTAAATTTAAATCAGCAGACAGTGTTTGCTGTTATCAGCAAACTGCATTTTCTGAGTTTTATGAAATCAATTCTGAAACTAAATTTTATTCAAACTTTCTCTTTGAGAAAATTTCATTAACGATATTCCCAGCTATAACCCTGGAGAGGATTTTTGAGAGCTATATCCTAATTTGAACCGATCTTCTCCAATTGCAAAAAGGTTTCGTCTATTGGCCAAAAAAAAAATGCCTGTGCCAAATTTTAAGCTAAGTGGAGGAAAATTTTTACGCGAATGGACGTGGACAGACGCACAAATAAACAGACATACAAATATGATTCGATCTGACTCAGCTCACTATTACAGAATTAAGCGAAATGAGGTGGAAAATGCTTCTTTTATGGGCCAAAAAAAATTAAATCGGGGCATCAGTGTATATGGCAGCTATATACAAGCATAGTCCGATCTAAACCAAACTTAATTTGGATCTCGGAGGGCCTAACACCACTCGCTGTGGCAAATTTTAGAGAAATTATGTAATAATTGCTCATTTTAGGGCCGAAGACCTTAAACAGGGAGATTGGTATATAGGGGAGATATATCTAAATAAAGTCTGATATACATAGTATTGAACACGGATAATAAAGAGTCCAACGTAGCACACTGTACTAAATTTCAGCGAGGTTGTGCAATAAATGCACATTTATGGGCCCAAAACCTAAAGTCGGAAAATTGATGTACATGCCAGCTATATCCAAATATAAACCAATCTGGATTATATTGAACTAACGTGTCGATGGGTCTAATGTAGGTCACTGTGACAAATGCCAGATAGATGACATTATAAACGCTCCTATAAAGTTACAAAATCTTAAATCGGGAGATCGGTATTTATGGCAGCTATGGGTTGCCCAAAAAGTAATTGCGGATTTTTTAAAAGAAAGTAAATTCACTTTTAATAAAACTTAGAATGAACTTTAATCAAACATACTTTTTTTCTAAAGCAAGCTAAAAGTAACAGCTGATAACTGACAGAAGAAAGAATGCAATTACAGAGTCACAAGCTGAAGTGAAAAAATTTGTCAACGCCGACTATATGAAAAATCCGCAATTACTTTTTGGGCAACCCATATATTCAAATGTAGTTTGTATCTCATATTGAACACAGATTTAGATGGGTCCAAAGTAGCTTATTGTGCCTAATTTCAGGAGCCTTTTATAGGTTAGGTTAGGTTGAAAAGAGGGTGCAGATATTAATCTGCTCCATGACACTTTGGACATATACTTAAGCCAGTAATCGGCTTTTTGTGCGCTCTGAAAACTAAAAAGTTAAGTTAGGAATTCCGTGCTACTTACAAAATCCTTGGTTTTCCATACCACTCCCCTAAGTTGGTTTATGTCTGGTGTCGTGTCGGCACCTAAGTACCGGTGTCAGTTAGCCGCGAAAGCCGGGCAATGACATATGAAATACTCCAACGTCTCATCATCTTCCCCACATGCCCAACACATGCTATCACTTATCGCACCGATTTTCATAAGTGAGCTCGTAGTACTTTGTACCCCGTTATAATACCAAAAGCTATACAGACCTCCTTCATGCTTCGTTTCAGTAATAGCCTCGCCCTCTCACGATCCGGATCACCCCATAGGATTTACGCTGTTCTACCGACTTTTTCACTGTTCCACAATGTAACTTGCGCGTTTGTCGCCCACGCCTTTAAATTGGACTGCGTCGACCCAAAAGGTTTGGGTTAACCAAATTTATCGAAGGCAGTTCTCTGACCTTCACTGCCAAATCGTCTGCCAATTCATTCCCCCTTACTCCGTTATAGCCCGGCACCCAAACGATGCGGATTGTGCCAACCTCGGAGAAGGCCTTTATCTCCTTCTTACACTGCAAGACTGTGCGTGACCTTACCCTCCTGGTTGTTATTGCCCTTATGGCCATTTTACTGTCCATAAAGATGTTGTGTTATCTTTTTTATCGTGGTTTGAGTTCTATCTACTGTGATTCTTTCTCCCATAATTAAACTAAAACCAATCAAATCTGCATACATTATGATATTTTTAATTCCCATATTTATCTTTCGGTTTATTAACCACCTTCTAACATATGACAACACCTAATGGCATATATACAATATATTTAACCAAAAGTTTTTTTTTATATTCCTTCAATTGCCCTCGGCATGCGTAACTGCTCTTTTCCTCTCATTGTAAAAATTCCAATTTCGCATTGTGAAACTAACCAAAGATCAACTCAGTTCAGTTTCTTACTCGCTCTCAAATTATTCGGACGTTCTTAATGCGCAGTGCATAAGATATTGGGTTGCCTAAAAAGTAATTGCGGATTTTTTAAAAGAAAGTAAATGCATTTTTAATAAAACTTAGAATTAACTTTAATCAAATATGTAATTGCCATTTTGTTCGATAACCTTTTGCCATCTTCCTGACAAATTTAGTATTCCACGCTCATAGAACTTCTGGCCTTTATCTTCAAAAAACTGAACCAAGTGCGATTTTATAGCCTCATCATTGCCGAAAGTTTTACCATTTAAGGAGTTCTGCAAAGATCGAAATAAATGGTAGTCTGATGGTGCAAAGTCAGGGCTATATGGTGGATGCATCAAAAGTTCCCAGCCAAGCTCACTCAGTTTTTGGCGAGTGACCAAAGATGTGTGCGGTCTAGCGTTGTCCTGGTGGAATATGACACCTTTACGATTGACCAATTCTGGTCGCTTCTTCTTGATGGCTGTATTCAATTTTTCCAATTGTTGACAGTAAACATCCGAATTAATCGTTTGGTTCCTTGGAAGCAGCTCAAAATATACCACACCCTTCCAATCCCACCGAACAGACAGCATAACCTTCTTTTGGAGGACATCAGCCTTTGAAGTGGTTTGAGCTGGTTCACCATGCTTGGACCATGATCGTTTTCGACTAACGTTGTTGTAAACAATCCATTTTTCATCTCCAGTTATGATTCGTTTTAAAAACGGATTGAATTCATTGCGTTTAAGGTGCATATCACAAGCGTTGATTCGGTTTGTTAAATGAATTTCTTTTAATACTTGTGGTACCCATATTAAAATTGACGCCAAACAAACAAATGTAAACAAAATTTCGCGCACTTTTTTTCTAAAGCAAGCTAAAAGTAACAGCTGATAACTGACAGAAGAAAGAATGCAATTACAGAGTCGCAAGCCGTTGAAAAAATTTGTCAACGTCGACTATATTACTACTATATTACCGACAATTACTTTTTGGGCAACCCAATAGTAATAAACAAGTAAAGCGTGCTAAGTTCGGCCGGGCCGAATCTTATATACCATGGATCGCATTTGTGGAGTTCTTTTCCCGTCATCTCTTCTTAGGCAAAAAAGGATATAAGAAAAGATTTGCTCTGCTATTAATGTCAAGTAAAGCGAGAAGATATCGCAACACCCACCATAGTACGACGCTTTTCGACTTCCAGATTAGGGAAGTCTCATCGGATACTTTTAGGTGTTAAGGCTTCAAGGACCGTACCTTGGTAGGTTGTACCACGGTGGTGGGTATCAAAGGCTCGTCATAGCAATGTTTTTATATTCATATACGAAAACATATGCACGATTATTTGCCCTTAATCTATATTTAGCAATTCGTAAAAAATTTAAGAACTCCAACCACAGGCGACAAACTCGTAAAAAAAACCCGACATCCCTCCCGCATTATCTCCCTCTAACACACACACAAACTGCCCCCTAAGGTATGCAACAATATCTTCTAAACACAAAGTGAATATCTTATATCCGTTGCAGAGTCTTCGTGTTTGTGTTCTGGTACGTGGTTATAGGACATTGCATATACATATATACACTAGGATGATAACTTTTTGACTTTTTATACCCACCACCGAAACTTTGCACAAACTCTTTTTAATTTTGTCCATAGGCAGGTTAAATTCAAAGATGGGCTATATCGGACTATATCTTGATAAAGTCCCCGTACACTGAGTGGTCTAATACACTCAGGAGTAAAGCTAGCCGCTTGAAATTTTTCACAAATACTTTTTAGTAGTGTAGGTCGGTTGGTATTGTAAATTGGCCATATCGGTCCATGTTTTGATATAGCTGCCATATAAATCGATCTTGGCTCTTGACTTCTTGAGCCTCTAGCGTGCGCAATTCTTATCCGATTGGGATGAAATTTTGCACGACGTGTTTTGTTATGATATCCATCCACGTGTTTGTTATAGTCTGAATGGGTCTATAGCCCGATACAGCTCCCATATAAATCGATCTCTCTATTTTACTTCTTGAGCCCACAAAGGGCGCAATTCTTATTCGAATTGGCTGACATTTTACACAGGCCTCCAACATATAATTTAATTGTGGTCCAAACCGGACCATATCTTGATATCGCTCTAATAGCAGAGCAAATCTTTTCTTATATCCTGTTTTGCCTAAGAAGAGATGCCGGGAAAAGAACTCGACAAAAGCGATCCATGGTGGAGGGTATATAAGATTCGGCCCGGCCGAACTTAGCACGCTTTTACTTGTTATGATTGTGTTTAGAAACTAATAAGCTCTCATAAATATATGATCAATTGCCCATTGGGGTTTGTTTTTTTTATTGTAGCTACTCAGTTTTTTTATTGATGTGTGTTTTTCCGTTGGATACTTGTCGGGGGAGCCACCGTGGAGCATGGTTAGCATGCCCGCCTATTGTGCCCAAACACCCGGGTTCAAATTCAGTCGGCGGGAACACCTTAAAACATTTTTCAGCGGTGGTTTTCCCCTCATCAAATGCTGGCGACATTTGTGAATATTTCAACCATGTACAACTTCTCAACCAAGAGGTGTCACTTTTCAGTGGCCCGCCGTTCGGACTCGGCATAAAACAGGAGGTTCCCTTATCAATTAATATAAATTTGAATCGGTCAGCAGTCAATTGGTATTGAAAGAAGTTGGTTTCCCTATAATTTGTTCCATAATGGGATGTTTGAGAAATACTAACACATTGTACTAACACCTTTTGGTATGATTTTGTTATATAAACCATGGGGGCCTTTGGAAGTTTTGAAAAATTTCTAACGTACGCGAGCTAACTTCGGTATATAGCCACCGTAATATGATGCACCCATTGTTCATTGAGCGATTTGTGTCATTCAATAAGTTGAATGAAGCCTGAATAACGGCAAGGCAACATGCCGTTCAATAAGAGCTCTTTTAACACGGAGAAGAATAAGGAAGAAAGAACCTAGCCCAGTTTCAAACACCACCAAGAAGATGCAAGAAGTGACAATTGTTGATGGATCATTAAGTGATAAACCACGTCATTGGACACTTCAAATTACTTAAGTCCACTACCAAAGAAGGGAGAGTGAGGATCGATCTGCAATAGAGCTTAAGTCCTCATGGACCAAAAAATTTAACTTCTGATCAAGCCATTTGTGCAAAACTACCAAAACTCCTGAAAGACAACGAACGCTGCAGAAAAAAACTAACTTTGATTTATTGAAGGAATTGTTTGACATAACCAAGGTAAAAGGCGAATGGATGTGCAAAAAATTAAAGTTGAGACGAAAGGCCGCGTTGGCTATTCCAGCGGCAAACCTGCTGGTGCCAATGCCATTGACCCATCCAAGCGAAAGAGTTCAATAGAAGCGACTGTTTCCACACTTCCCAACTCGACGATACTTGTTGTTCATCCGACAACAGTGCAGTATTTGGGAGTATTATAATGCAACATCATCGAGAATAAAAGGAAGCATAACCCAAAACCCCTTGTTACAAGTGAGCGGCTCGGTTAAAGAAGTACTTGGTAAACACGCTTTGTGTGGAGAAGAGGAGCATGCATTTTGACGGTAAACACCTTGAGAGCGTTGAATATCAGGCCGTGATGCTCAAAAAAGAATACAAAGCAATTAAATTGACTGCACTAAAATGTGTCAGATGAGTTCAATGTGTAGGGATTATTTGTGTTGAATGTTGCCGATTGTTCGAAGAGAAAAGTCACCCCACACCCAAGTTCATCTGTTGCCAGCACCATGTGCTGGATTGCCTTCTTCGCGTTGTCATGGACGATTAGCTCTATGCATCGACTAGATCACCAAACATCCTGTTCTTCTTTGTTTAGGAATTGATGAGCAATTACGATGAATTGAAAGCAGTCTTCAGAAACGATAAAACTCAGATTAAAAAAACAGGCGGCTGGAGAGACGACATGAAGTTCCTGTTGCATTTTACTCGTATCTTCCGTAACTTCACTGAGAGGAGTGAATTTCCTTTTGTAAAGTTTAAACAGATTGCAAACAAGTGCAATGCACGTTGGAACTCTCGTTTCATTCTAGCTCTTCTTGCCTTTATTCCGATGACTGAAACCCGGAACAAGTTGCGTAAAATATGTTCATTCATTTTTTACGCATGGGCTTAGTTTAGTAGTCATTTCTTGCGCGCTAAAGAGTTTTAAGAACTATCAGTAGCTCTGAATGAATATTAAAAAGCTCTCAAACGCGTGAAGACACACTGGATAAAAGATAGATCTCAGTGCTGTCAGCGTGCGATCAAAGTTCTGCAAGTCTTATATAACTCCTGCCGCAACAAGGACAACCTCCCTCAGTGGGAGGAGATTCACCCTCTTCAATGACATCTTATGTTAAATATCTTTCTTGAATGTTTGATGATGTTACATATATGTGGATCTCAAGTTTGTGTTCAAGTTTTAGAGCCACAGTGACTTCAAAATATCGCCGAAATAAAAATTTTAGAATCATTTTGTGCGTGTGGTTTTTTTTATCGACTCGCCTTAAATGTCATATTTTATCTAATCTCTTACATCATCAAAATATCATTCAGGGATATGAGGTTATAGAAAAGTCATCACCCTAATATACACACATAAAACTGATGAGGAAGATAGCAGACAAAAGCAAAAACAACAATAAAAAAAGAAAACATCGGTGAAGTCAAGAAAACAAATAAATAAGAATATTTATGATGACACTGGTTGACTTTATGGCTGCCGGTGAAAATTTGTCTTTGTGTGTGTGTGTGTGTAGGAGTTTTTGCAAATGTTTTTGTTGTTGGCTGAGTGCGGACCAAATGCGTTCACACACAATGTCCCTACAAACATTTTTCATAATTTTGGAAAAGTGTTCGTCTCCGCGATCTTTTGGAAGATTTTTACTCAATTGTTCTTCCGTATGAGTCGCGAAACACTCTTCTATGACAAGAGTGTTTTCATTGCGTGTGCGGTAGTTTTAGCAATTCTTCGCGACGATTCCCTTACACCCCATTGGGTTATAATCGTCCGTATGGCTTGTGAAACACTCTTCTAGGTGATCATTAGGCAATCCATTGCGTGTTCCGAAGTTTTAGCAACTCTTCACGGCGATTATTGCGCAAGCCATTGCGTTATACTCGTCCAGAAGATTTATTTATTAATCACCTGAATTAACTATTTGCTATTGTTTTTTTTTTTTTTCTAAACTGGTGCGTTTAGGATATGTATTGAATTATGTTAATCGATGTTTTCTTTTGAGTGGAAAACTCCCACTACTCCAAACAGAATTCTCACTTGTCTCATATGACGATTGGTACTTATATGACGAATATGGCGAGTAATACAAGCATTTTTTTTTAAGTTTTTTCGTAGTTGCTACGTTTCTGATGAACAACTAATCGTCATATGCGCAATACTTTTAGAGCAATATTTAATAAATATTCCAAAACTATTTTTTGTTACTCGTCCAGGCGAGTAATGCGCAACTCTTCTAGAAGAGTATTTTATTAAACTTCCAAAACTCTCATTAGTTGCTCGCCCACATTATTCGTGCGCTATTCTAAGATCTTCCAAGACTCTTCTGGCTTACTCTTAAGCAACTCACGAGGGAATCGTCTGCGAATTAGACGATCTCGTCCGAAGATTGATTGGTGATCAAAAACGTTTGCAGGGGTGGAAAATATAAATAAAGCTAGGTTTCACTTACTCACACACACTTGCGATACATACACAACACGGAATAGAGTGCCAAGCATTCATAAACAAAACAAAATTACAGTGTTAATGTATAATTTCAATACAGCAACATATGATGCTCGCTATTTTGAAAATGGGAACACAACGAAACGTATTGTAATGCAGTATATGCTCGGTTGTGCTGTGAAAAGATGGGAAGTGGAATTTATTGAGTTACAAAAAAAGTTATTGTATAAACAAGTAAAAAGGCGTTAAGTTCGGCCGGGCCGAACTTTGGATACCCACCACCTCGGGTATATATGTAAACCGCCTTTCATCAAAATTCGGAGAAAAATTCAAAACTTATGTCCCATATCAGTTATATTAAAATATGTTCCGTTGGACCAAATACTAATAAGTACAGTAGATACATCTAAAAATAGACCGATCTGAACCATAAACGACACGGATGTCGAAAAGCCTAACATAAGACTTTGTAAAATTTTCGTGATATCGGATTATAAATGCGAATTTTATGCGGCCAAGACTTTAAATCGACATATCGGTCTACATGGCAGCTATATCCAAATCTGAACCGATCTAGGCAAAATTAACGAAGGAAGTCGATGGGCCTAACACAACTCCCTGTCCCAAATTTTCGAACTTAACCTGCTTATGGACAAAAAAAGAATCTATGCAAAATTTCAGCTCAATATCTCTATTTGTAAAGACTGTAGCGTGATTTCAACAGACAGACGGACAGACGGACTGACGGACGGACATGTCTAGATCGTCTTAGATTTTTACGCTGATCAAGAATATATATAATTTGTAGGGTCGGAAATGGATATTTCGATGTGTTGCAAACGGAATGACAAAATGAATATACCCCCATCCTTCGGTGGTGGGTATAAAAATTAAACAATAATGTCTTACTGTCATGAGCTGTATCAAAGAAACAAAAATTTTGGAAAAATATATTTGTAAACTAATTTCAAATATAATTTTTATAATCAGCTATATCACACTATGTACAAAGTATTATTACCGAGATAATTATACCCTACTCCACTGTGGTACAGGGTATTATAACTTAGTGATTTTTTTTTTGTAACAACCAGAAGGAAGAGAGAGATACCCAATGATAAGTATATCTATCGACTCAGAATAACTTTCTGATTCGATTTAGCGTGTGTACAAACTACAGTCGCAATCACATGTGGCACAGGCATCTTTTTTGACCTAGAGACGAAGCCTTTTAAAATAAAAAGAAATCGGTTCAGATTTTGATATAGCTCCCATATATATTTTTCACCCGATTTGCACTTAAATAGCCGTAGTTACCACAATTTTCAACCGATATACACAAAATTTAGCACGGATTGTTTTGTTACTGATATTAACAGATATGCAAGATTTCATCAAAATAGGTTCAGATTTGGATATAGCTCCCATATATATTTTTCGCCCGATTCGCACTTCAACGGACGTAGTAACTACAGTTTTCAACCGATCTGGACAAAATTTGGCACGGATTGTTTTGTTATGGATCTTAACATATATGCAAGATTTCATCAAAATCGGTTCAGATTTGGATGCAGCTCCCAAATATATTTTTCACCCGATTAGCACTTCAATGGCCGTAGTACCTAAAATTTTTAACTGATCTGCACAAAATTTGGCACAGATTGTTTTGTTACTTGTCTTAACATGTCTGCAAGATTTCATCCAAATCGGTTCTGATTTAAATATAGCTCCAAAGTATATGTTCTGCCGATTTGAACTTAAATGGCGGTAGCAACTGCAATTTTCAACCGATATGCACAAAATCTGACACGGATTGTTTTGTTACTTGTCTTAATATGTCTGCAAAATTTCATCAAAATCGGTTTAGATATGGATGAAGCTCCCATATATATACATAGGTATATATAGCCGCATTGTTTTGTTACTCATCTAAACATATACGCAAAATTTTTACTATGAACTGCTCAAAAGTGGATATAGCTTCTTTAAATATTTCGCCCGATTTATACTAAAATAAAGAAAATTTTCAACCGAACTGCACAAAATGTGGCACGGGTTGTTTTGTTACTAATCTTAATATATCTGCAAGATCTCATCAAAGTCGGTTCAGATATAGCTCCCATATATATATATATATATATATATATATACCTCGAAAATTTGTAACACCCGTTTGTAACACCTCAAACATTGATCTGAGACCCCATAAAGTATATATATATATTCTTGATCGTCTCGACATTTTGATTAGATCTAGCCATGTCCAAACGTCCGTCGGTCGAAATCACGATTGCGGTCAAACGCGTAAATCTAGCCGCTTGAAATTTTGCACAGATACTTCCTATCGACGTAGGTCATTGAGGATTGCAAATGGGCCATATCGGTTCAGATTTGGATATAGCTCCCATAAAAACCGATCTCCCGATTTGACTTCTTCAGCCCCTGGAAGCCGCAGTTTTTGTCCGATTTGGCTGAAATTATTCACGTGGTGTTCCGTTATAAGTTCCAACAACTGTGTTTAGTACATTCCAAATCGGTCTATCACCTGATATAGCTCCCATATAAACCGATCTCCCGATTTGAATTCTTGATCCATTCGAAGCCGCAGTTTTTGTCCCATTTGGCTGGAATTTTGGATATGGTGTTGTTTTGTGTTGTGATTTCCAGTTACTGTGTCAAGTACGATGTGACTTCTTGAGTTCTTACAAGCCGCAATTTTTGTCCGATTTGGCTGAAATTTTGCACGTTGTGTTCTGCTTTGACATTCAACAATTGTGCAAGTACAGTCAAAATCGGTTTATAACCGGATATAGCTCCCATATAAACCGACCTCCCGATTTGACTTCTTGAGCCTCTGGAAGCCGATTTGGCTGAAATTTTGCACGTATGGTACTTTTGTGATTTCCAAAAACTGTGTTTAGTACGGTCCAAATCGGTCTATAATCTGATATAGATCACATATAAACCGATCTCCCGATTTGACTTGCATGTATATTGACACAGTTGAATTTGATCTATCAGATCATAACATAATAACTGCATATTCGAATGTGATGTAAAGGTTGAGAGACATATAGAGTTCCAAAATTTATATTTGCCATCAACTTGCAATAGATTGAGTGCTTCAGATATAGCAAATTCAATCGGCTCTTAGCAATTCCACTACCATTACGAAAAGTAACAAGTAAGTGCTAAGCGTGCTAAGTTCGGCCGGGCCAAATCTTAGGAACCCACAACCATGGATTCTGTTAAAATATGGAAACTATATTTGGTTATAGACCGATTTGAACGGTACTTGGCACAGTTGTTGATAGTCATAACAGAACACTATGTGCAAAATTTCAGCCTAATCAGACAAAAATTGCGGCTTCCAGGGGCTCAAGAATTCAAATCGGGAGATCTATTTATATGGGAGCTATATCAGGTTATAGACCGATTTGGCATTTGTCACAGTTATTGGAAGTCATAACAGAACTCTACTTGCAAAATTTCAGCCAAATCGGATAAAAATTGCGGCTTTCGGGGGCTCAAGAAGTTAAATCGGCAGATCGGTTTTTATGGGAGCTATAACTATCCCAACGACCTCCATCGGTATTAAGTATCTGAGCAAATTTCAAGTGGCTAGTATTAAGCGTTCGATCTCTATCGTGATTTCGACAGGCGGACTGACGAAAGGTCGGATAGACATGGATAGATCGACTAGGAACGAGGAGAAGATCAAGAATATATGTACTTTATGGGGTCCTAGACAAATATTTCGAGGTGTAACAAACGGAATGACTAGATTTGTATAATAAGTATAATAAGTATGGAGTTAATGATATTTTGAGGCGAATAAGCAAGGTTATTAAGATTGCGGTCATTGAATGCAGGGAACATTATTATGTAGATAATTTAGCCAAAATAGGCAATAGGTCTAAAAGAAATCGTGAAGATTAATAAACACAACCCTTGGGAGGACCAAGAAAGTCCGCATTTCGCTTAAAGATTCTCGTAGTAACAGAATAAATAATGACGATGTGCTTGAGAATCGCTTTAATGATTTTTTTCTTACATCGGTGTCCAATGAGAACCTAATGCGAACACTGTCTGAAACGGGCTACTGTTTTAGAACCCATGACGTAAATTTAGACGAAGTTATAAAGGTTATAGATGGCATAACAAATGTCCGGATTACGACAATATCTCACCCACATTTTTTATGGAATGCTCTGAAGAAGTTGCCCCATGTTTAGTGGCATTTTTAATATGATGATAAAAACTGCAATTTACTCGGAGGCGTTGAAGATTCATAGAGTAGTTCCAATCCCAAAGCAGAATAATACAGATTCCCTAGACAAATAAATAGTTGTTATATGAACGTCAATTTTGTTTCAGGAGAGGTTGTGGTTCAGAAGACGCCATATTAAACGTACTTCAGTTTGCTAGCAAGGGACTTGATGATGGATTTTGTGGTGTTGCTGGGATATTTGTTGCGAATGTGGATTATGGTTTATGCCTGTTGTTATTTTGGATTTATTTAAATGATGTGTGTAACTTGGGTTTGACAGGAAATCTTGTTATGTTTACGGATGACATGTGCTTGTTTTATTCATATAAAAATGATTTGGTCTTGCTAACGGATATGGAACTAGATGCGGCTTAGATTTTTGAATTCGCGAGACTGAATCGTCTAGTGATTAATTCTACCATAAACCGAGCTTTTTCGGTTTACACCAAATGCTGTAAGGCATACTGCAGATAATTCGGTGCATATGGATGGTAATGTAGTGTTGGAGGCGCACTCAGTAGAGTAACTTAGGGTAACCCTTCAAAGTATCTTATGCTGGAATTTACATGATTGTGAAATAAAGAAAAACATTGAAAAATAAATTGAATGTAAAAGTGAAGCCGACGATATTTCAGTCTTATGTAGAGGCTTATTAAAGCTACTTGGCCATTGCATATGCCCACAATAAAATCAACAATTCTATAAAGTATTTGCAAAGAATGCAAAATAAAGCTCTGAAAACAATACACAACCTACCAATAACTTATGCGACTATATCATTTTATAGGGATTATAGGAAGAACTATATATTGCCTATTTATGGACTACGTGAATATCAGGACGTTATGTTCGTTTTCAAATCTTATACATAAAAATCAATTTGTGTTTGTTTGTAGGTTTGTTTGTTTGTATGTTTGTGTGTGTTGCTTATAGACTCAGAAACGTCTGAACCGATTTTCTTGAAATTTTCACAGATGGTGCATAATGATCCCGTGGTGAAAATAGGGTACTGCACTTTCTGATATCTGAATGGGGGGGCGGACCCTCCCCCTTACCCTAATTTTCAGAAACGACAGATCTCGGAGATGGGTGGTGCGATTTAAGCGAACTTTTTGTGTGCTCTCATATTGTACCCTAAAAATAAAAATTTGGTATCCAAAATTCGCATGGGGTACCTAGGGGGACAGCCCCACCCTAAAACCTACCAAACATATATTTAGACCAATCATGACAATATGGGACTCGAAAGAATGGTATTTAGGATAAGAAAACGTATCTGATATCCAATTGTCGGACCAAGTGCTAGGGGGACCACCCTAAGCCCCAAAACATCCCTAAATCGGACATATTAACCGACCATAGCAATATGGGACTCAAATGAAAGGTATTTGAATGTAGAATACGAATCTGATATTCAAATGTGGGACCACGTTTTCAGGGGTCCACCCCTTCCCCAAAACACCCCCAAACAGGACTTATTTACTGACCATGGGAATATGGGGCTTAAATAAAAGGTATTTGAATGCAGAATACGAATCTGATATCCAAATATGGGACTAAGTGTTTGGGGGCCGCCTCTGTCCCCCAATGGGGACAAATTTACGACCATAGCAATATGGGGCTCTAATCAGAGGTCTTTGGGAGTAAAGCATAAATCTGATATCAATATTCGAGAAAAGTGTCTAAGGGGCCCTAATGAAAGGTATTTGGGATTATACAACGAATCTTATATCAATATTCGGGATCAACTGTCCACGGGACGTCCCACCACCATAACAACCACCAAAAAGAACATAGTTGCTCACCAAGACAAATTGTCTTGGTGAGCAACTGTTTTGAAGACCCAAATTGGGTCTTCAAAACAGTTGAGGTCGATATTGATACTTTTTAGGGCGATTACCCCAAAGCGGATATATATGCTGAATATTGCAATTGACGGTTTGAGATTAGAAAACTAATTTCATATCTAATTTCGGGGCCTATTGCAATATGGGGTTCAAATAAATCTTATATAGATATATGAGAATAGAGCTCGATGCCGATGTATTTTCCAGGCTAAGTGTTTGGGGGACCACCCCACTCCCTAAAACACCCCTAAATCGGGTATATTTACTGCCATGTCAATGTTGGACTCTAATGAAAGGTATTGGGGAATAGAGCACGAAATTAATATCCACTTTCTCTGGCTCTACCCCTTCCTCAAACACCCAACAAACAGAAATTATTTACTGACCATGGCAATATGGGATGGCGAGACCATCAGAAAATTTTCAGCGGTGGTTTTCACCTCTTAATAATGGCAACATTTGTGAGGTACTATGCCATGTAAAACTTCTCTCCAAAGTGGTGTCGCATTGTGGCACTCCGTTCGGCCACGGCTATAAAAAGAAGGACCCTTATTATGTGTGTTCGTCCGATTTTGGGTAATTTGCAATAATGTTGTCATTTGTCAACCGTAGTAATTACAGTTTGAACATATTTGCTCTAAATTTGATACTGGTTGTATAATAACCCATCTGAAAACATCCGCCGAGGTCCATCAAAATTGAAAAAATGTTTTTAAAAATGTTTTCTGCAAAAAATTGCGTCAACATTTTATTGCTGCGTAAAATTTAATTTTTTTGTGTTGTCAAAGCTTTATTTCTTGTTGTACCCGTTGTTTTAAACGCGACGTACTCGCGTTCTTGTCTTATCGGTATATATTGCACTTTACACTCTGTCGTCAAAAGTGTTCGTAGGAGGTTATAAAAATGTATCGATTTATAACATGGCATATAATAAATTAATGTTACCTCTAGTAACAAAATGTTACAGCTAGTAACAAAATTGATCTCACACTAAAGCTTTCATGCCACAAATAGTCTTAAATCACATGCCAGCGAAATTATTTGCTCATAAGGCTCCGTACATACTACCATTAAAATGTGTCACACTCTATTGCTTGGCCTTAAAAAGATATTAAATAAATACATTTAAGGAAAATGAAATTCTCGATGCTCGCTAGCCATCAATATGGGGGAGTTACACTAAGTGCCAATGACTTCTCACCCGTTTGTCAGTAGGGCCCAGCTAGATTGACTATTGAGCATGTAGCTGCATATGTGTGTTCACAGAGTCGAGTTGATACAAACGATATTTTACTCCATTTGAAAAAATACCACATTTCATTTGTCCTGACGAGAGAGTGAATAAGATTTAATTAAAACATATAGCTTGCAAAGCCCGTGCCGGCATATTCACCAACTACTCTTTAGATGGAACGGTTTTTCCTATACGCTATTGTGGCGCTGCGTTTATCAGGCATCCAACAACAAACACTCTGCGACAAATATTGGCGTTACCAAATGGCTGTAGCTGCTACTTCTGTGTAGGGAATAATGAAAAACATTGGCCATGGCATAAATAATGCTTGGAGGCAATGGTTCAGAAAGTGAGAATGGTGTAAGCGAAGTTTAAAATATTGGCTTGAAAATACCTCATACAATAGGCGCCCTCTACACCCACGCAATACAGGAGCTAAAGTAGCACAGATAGAGTTACCATATAAAATTTATTTTTCTAAAGAAAATGTTTCCAAACTTAAGAAATTCTACTTCTGAATTGCCATATGCCGTTTCTGAATACCAAATTTGTCCATTAGGGACAGGGATTTCTCACATATTAATCGATTCTAGTTTTAAGTTTCAAGGCGTGCCGCAGTGCGATACCACCTCTTTGGGCAGAAGTTTTTTTCTATGCATGACATAGAAAATACCTCAGCCAGCATTAGGAGGGTATAACCACCGCTAAAAATGTTTTCTGATGTTATCGCCAGAATTCCAACCCAAGCGTTCAGCGTCATAGGCGAGGTTGTATACATAAGAGACAATATTGCCTTTTCTCTGGAGTAAGCTGTTATGAATGTGTAGCACGATATTCTTTAAATATGGGGGACTAACTTCCGGTGGCCCGCTTCGTTGCCCCCATTTTTGATACCGCCTCTTTAGTGTAGGTTTTCCAAAAACTTAGTTAATCACTCGATTTCAGAAATCTGTATCAAATAGTATCAAAAATAACAATACATCGGAAAAATCACTAAGTAGCCCAATATATTTTGGCAAGTTAATGAATGAATCCCAATTTTGAGCGCTTCAGCTCAATTTGTAAAAAAAGATCCATTTTGTATGTTTTAATAATTAGATGTATGATTTAAAAAAAAAACAAAATCTTCTGGTCACCCAAAACTTACAGTCAATGTGTACTTATATCTCAATTTTGAGAGCTTTAGTTCACTTCGCTAAGAAAGTACCGTTTTGTACGTTTGAGTACCTAATACATATTTTTTTCAATTTACAAATTGCGCCACAATTAAATAGTACGTTTTCCCCAACATGACGTATTTTTGTCAAGATTAGAAGCTCCATCTGAAAAGAAAATACCAAATGGTACCAAAATTTACGAGTTGTGAATTAAATCACCCATCGTATTTTTCTACCCACCACCATACTAGTCTAGTCATTCCGCTTGTAACACCTCGAAATATTCGTCTTGATAGTCTTGACATTCTGAGTCGAACTAGCCATGTCCGTCCTTCCGAAATCACGATAGCGGTCGAACGTATGAAGCTATCCGATTGAAATTTTACGCAGATACTTAACATTGAAGTTGGTCGTTGGGGATTGTAAATGGGCCATATCGGTTCAGATTTGGATGAAGCTCCCATATAAACCGCAATTTTTGTCTGATTTGACTGAAAGTTTGTACATATCGTTCTGTTATGATTTCCAACAACTGTGCTAAGTGCGATACAAATCGGTCCAATATTTTAGCAGAATCAATGGTGGTGGATTTCCAAGACTCGGCCTATCCGAACTTAGCACGCTTTCACCTGTTCTAAGTTTAACCTGCTTGTCAAACTTCAGACTTTCCGTAAAGAAAGTACCAAATAGTACCGATTTTTAGTACCAAAATGTATAAATTTTTATACCCACCACCAAAGGATGAGGGTATATTCATTCTGTCATTTCGTTTGCAATACATCGAATTATCCATTTCCGACCCTATAAAGTATTCTTGATGATCTAGCCATGTCCGGGACAGTGAGTTGTGTTAAGTTCTTCGACATTTTTCTGCAACTTAGCCCAAATCGATCCAGATTTTGATATAGCTGCCATATAGACCGATATCTCGATTTAAAGTCTTGGTCCCATAAAAAACGCATTTATAATCCGATTTCATTTGAAATTTGTCACTATGACTTATTTTAGGCTATTCGACATCAGTGTCGTATATGGTTCAGTTCGGTTTATTTTTAGATATAGCTACTAAAAAGGACAATATTTGGTTATACACAATTGAGCAATGACTTGTACTTAGTAGTATTTGGTCCTAATCGGAACATATTTTGATATAGCTGCTATGTGACATAAGGTATGCATTTTGCACCGGATTCAGACGAAAGGTGGTTTATATATGGTACCAATTTTGGTTCCAAACTGTGCGGATGTTGAATAAAGGATTTAGCCACCCAACATATTTTTCTAATTTTAATTTACATGCCAAATTTCAGACCCCCAATATCCATCTGAACAGAAAGTACAATATATTATTAATAATGGTACCAAAATGTACGATTTTTTAATAGATCATTTAGTCATTCATCATTTATTTCTTGGTTGTACCTACATCCCGAATTTCGGATCTCTTGTTCCATCTACAAGGAAAGTACCAAGTAGTACCAATTTTGGTACCAAAATGTTCAAATTGTGAAAAAATCATTTAGTCGGGCATCATATATTTCTAAGTTTTGTAGCTAAAACTAAAATTTCGCAAATTTCAATCCTCTAGTTCCAACTGCACAGAAGGTACCGATATTGATAGCAATAGCAATATGTACGAATTATTAAAAGCTCATAGTCAACTATCATATTTTTCCTAGTTGTACCTACGTGCCAAATTTCGGACCTCTAGCTCTATCTATAAATAAAGTACCAAATGGTACCAATTTTGGTACCAAAATGCTCCAATTTTAATAGATCATTTAGTCGACCATCATATATTTCCTAGTTGCACCTACATGTCAAATTTTAAAACTCTCGCTCCGTCTGTAATGAAAGTACTAAATGTACGTTTCTTGCCGCTACCAGTAATATTTTCCATTTTTTTTTTTTCTTTTCACCCTCATCCTTTTGCACCAGATGTCTTTTAAGTAAAATTTTAAAATCCATCCTTCCGCGCCGTACAAAGTTTAGTACCTAAATGTACAAATTTCCAAAAACTCTTAAAGTCACCCAATTATGGTTGTCAAAGTGTACCCAATTTCTAAAATTCAGAGCTCTAGTTCAATTTACAAAGAAAGTACCAAATAGTACCAATTATGGTACTAAATGTAATATTTCTCCCATTTCCGGTACAATTTTCCAAAATTTTTTACCACACCTTATTTTTTAGAGACGCTCTTTAATTTGAGCCCTAGAACATAATTCTAGCCCTATCCGTTAGCACTGGGCAAATATGTACGATTTCATACATTTTAGTATGTAAACGTACGAATATCATCAAATCCAACCCTATATGATGCCTATGGCCCAAGACCAACGTGCCAAATTTCATGATTCTAGCAATGATCAGTCAGTCAGTCAGCAATCAACCAGTCACGCAACTCTTTTATATATATAGACTAGATGAACCGGGTCCGCTCCGCTGTGCCTTCTTTTACTTTATATGGAAGAAAATTATCCTTTGAATGTTTATTTTCGACAATTAAAGAGCTTTTAGTGAAATACCATGCTACGAAAATAATATGTGAATATCGCAAAAGCATTCCAGTATAAATGCCTTTATCTGAATCCCATATGATCTTTACTGGTCAATTAATTCGCTCGTAGGGTTAAAAGTCATTAACGTTTGGGAGTTAAATATACTCCATTATTAAAAGTCTTTATTTCAGCTCGATAATGTCATGATCTCCGATTAAGGGGTGTTTTCGGGGGTTAGGTGGTTCCTTAGACTCTTAGCCCAGAAAAAAATATCAGCATCGTGCTCTTCTCTCAAATACCATTTATTTAAACCCCATATTGCCAATGGTTTAAGGGGAGTTTATGGGATGAGGCGTCCTCAAAATCTGTACTCTTCGGGGGTGTTTTGGGAAAGGGGCGGTGCTCCAAATACATGGTCCCACATTTGGATATCAGATTCGTATTCTACTCCCAAATACCTTTATTTGCGATGGTCAGTAAATATTTGTTGTTTGTGTGGTGATTTAGAGAAGGGGTAGACTCCCAATACCTTTCATTTGAGCTCCACATTGACGTGGTTGGTAAATATGTCCGATTTAGGGGTGTTTTGGGTAGTGGTGTGGTCCCCCAAGCACTTAGCCCTGAAAATATATCAGCATCGTGCTCTACTCTTAAATACCATTTATTTGAACCCCATATTGCCATTGGCTTCAAAATTGGATATTAAATTCGTTTTCTTATCTCAAATACCTTTCATTTAAAAATTCAGCAAATATGTCCGGTTTAGGGTATGGGCCCCAAAAACTATCAATATATAGAGACACAAAATTGTCATGATGAGCAAATTCGTCCTATTTGGGCGTTGTTATGGGGGTGGGACGTCCCCTAGGCAGTTGATCCCGAATGTTGATATCAGATTCGTGGTCTACCCCCAAATACCCCTCATTTTAGTCCCATATTTCCATAGTAGGCAAACATAAGTAGGCGGTGTTTTGGGGGATGGGGCGGCCGGTCAGTGACTTGGCCCTTAAAATATTGGGTTGCCCAAAAAGTAATTGCGGATTTTTTAAAAGAAAGTAAATGCATTTTTAGTAAAACTTAGAATGAACTTTAATCAAATATACTTTTTTTACACTTTTTTTCTAAAGCAAGCTAAAAGTAACAGCTGATAACTGGCAGAAGAAAGAATGCAATTACAGAGTCACAAGCTGTGAAAAAAATTTGTCAACGCCGACTATATGAAAAATCCGATTACTTTTTGGGCAACCCAATATATATTAGATTCATGTTCTACTCTAAACACTTTTTATTACAGCCCCATATTGGAATGGTCAGCAAATAAGTCCTATATGGGTGCTGTTATGGGGGTGGGGTGGCCCCATACACACTTTTTCCCGAATATTCATATCAGATTTGTGCTTTACTCCGAAAGACCTTTCATTTGAGCCCCATATTGCTATTGTAGTAAATTTGTCCTCTTTGGGGGTTGTTTTTCGAATGAGCATTTAATCCCACATATTGCCATGATCAGAAAATATGTCCTGTTTTGGGGGTGTTTTGTGGAAGGGGTGCACCCCCAGAAACTTGGTGCCACATTTGGATACCAAATTCGTATTCTACTCGCAAATACCTCTCATTTGAGTTCCATATTGCCAAGGTCGGTAAAAATGTCCGATTTAGGGGTGTTTTGGGAGACCCCCAAACCGTTTTCTACTCTTAAATATCTTTCATTTGAGTCCCATACTGTCATGATTGGTATACATATGTATTTGGTAGGTTTTGGGGGTGGGGCTGCCCCCCTAGGAACCCCATCCGAAATTTGGATACCAAATTTTTATTTTTAGATTACTTTAAGAGAGCACGCAAAATTTCGCTTAAATCGCACTACCCATCACTTAGATCTAGCGTTTCTGAAAATTAGGGTAAGGGGGTGGATCCGCCCCCCCTTCAGATTTCAAAAAATTTAGTACCCTGTTTTCACTACGGGATCAATTTACACCATCTGCGAAAATTTCAAAAAAATCGGATCAGCCGTTTTTGAGCCTATAAGGAACACACAAACAAAAAAACCGACAAACAAATACAGATTGATTTGATTGTCAGTTATCAGCTGTTACTTTTAGCTTGCTTTAGAAAAAAGTGTTAAAAAAGTATATTTGATTAAACTTCATTCTAAGTTTTATTAAAAATGCATTTACTTTATTTAAAAACATCCGCAATTACTTTTTGAGCAACCCAATATGCAATAAGAGATTAGCTGAGCCCGGCCCGATTATGCTATGTTGGAGAAGAGTTATCTAAATTTAAAAATTTTTGCGTAATAGTGGATGAAAATGTATTCCAATTTTCCTATGGATTTTTCTACACTCAAATACCTTTTATTTAATATTGCAATGGTCAGTAAAAGTCCTTCTTGGGGTGTGGTGGACCCCCAGAGACTTTGTCCCAAAAGTGACAGTAAATTTCGTGCTCTATTCACAAAGACCTTTCATTTCAGATCCATATTGCTATGGTCGGTAAATATGTCCGATTTGGGGTGTTTTATAGGGATGGGGTGACCCACGAAACACTTAGTTCCGCAATTGGATATCAGATTCGTTTACTTTCAAATAATTTTTTTTGATTTTTTTAATTTGAGTCTCATGTTGTAGTGATTGGTCTATAAATCCGTTTACCGGGTTTTGGGTGTGGGCGGCCCTGCTAGGCACCGCAGCCCAGAATTTGATACCAAATTTTTTTGTTTTTAGATCCGTCCCCGTCCGTCAAAATCGGTTCAACCGTTTTTGAGCTTATATTGAACACACAAACAAACAAAAATTATATAATAGATAACTGAGCCCAGCCCGCATCGCTGTGCCTTCATTTTCACCACGCGAAATATGTTTCTTATTCTTACTCTAAAGTTTTAACAACATTTTTACTAATAAGATTTTTTCGCAAAATTTTTTTTCTATAGAAATTTTTTATATATATCTATTTTTTGTATTTATATCTATTTTTTTTATATCAAAGATTGGCATTTAACTATTTAACTACCCTAAACATCGTCTTGGATGGGAAATAAAAAAAATAATACCGCAAACAACCGCAACGAAATTCCTATATTTTATTTTTGTTTATTCTAAGCACCGATAGGTTGTCATAATGGCTTTTGTTTCATGTTGGCTTTTCCCAATTATCGCCATCAACTAAATCCAATTGAAGACTGCCAGATGGCACTTATTTAAATGCTAGTGGTACTCGCTTAGAGTGCATCATCATGTGGTGGTTGTCTATGAATGACTATTCATCACCATCATTTAGTCTTTTTTTTAAATCAAATCCAATTTCCATATCAAACGATTTTCTGTGGTAAAGATCAAATTTTTCAGTCTATATATTTGGTGGGGTGGTCATAGTTCTTAATATTAAACAATGTAGTATGTTTGAACAAAAAAGTGTTGCCCAGTAATACGTCGTTTGGTCTGGTCTATCGATGAGCTAAAAATGGTTGCAACCTTAACGTTTAGGTTTGCAACTGCTGCTATCATGCTGAGCGTTATAATATCGGGGCTATGGCGGCCTGCATTTATTTGTGTCCCCACACATTAATTAAATCACACAGTGTCCCCTCAGGTTATTATAATTAATCGCAGAGCAAAATAATGATATCATATTTGCAGTTCACACCCTTATACCTTTAATTTAATCTCATATTGTCATGATTGGTGTATACAGCCGTTTGGTGGAGGGCGTCTATATGAAGGTTGTGCGTCACACTGACACTTGAGCACAAATTTGAAAGACGCACTCTACTCAAGCTATCACTTGATTATCCATTGTTTTAAAAAGTCAAATAACCTATTGGAGGCGATTTTAGGTGGTACAGCACCATCTAGATTCTTGAACACAAAGTTTAATGCCATATTCGTAATCTGCTCTTAAATGTCTTTCATTTGAGATTCATCAAGCTTTGAGCGAGTAATATTCCCATTTGGGGAGCTTATCGAGGATGGGGTGGCCATACATTACTTGGACCTCGTTTTTTTTGTCATATTCGAAGTCTACTCCCTTTTGGGTTTGACCACCCCTTGGATACTTGAACCCAAGTTTCTATACCATATTCGTATCCTTATCTTCAATATCTTTCTTTTGATACCCATATTGTCCCTATCGGTCCACTTTTGATTTTGGGTGGCATTTTTGTGGTAACGTGGGAGGATCCGCCCTCTTCCAACATCAACAAATTACATAGCCTATACCTCCACCCTGACCATATTCGTAATCTACTTCCGAATACCTTTCATTTGAGCCCCATATTGTCATTATCGTCCAATAAACCTATTTGGAGGGTTTTGGGGTCGGGGTGGCCACCCCAATACTTGGACCCAATTTTTAGTATTAAATTCGTACTCTACTCTTGAATACCTTTCATTTCAGTCCCATATTGTCCCGATCGGTCCACTTTTATTTTTGGGTGGTACTTTTGGGGTAAGGGGGAGGGTCCGCCCTACCAACGATATCAACAAACTATATAGTCTATTGCTTCTTCCGGACCACTTGCCACAATCTGTGAAAATTTCAAGGTAATCAGCTTAGCCGTTTTTGAGTCTATACGGAACAAAATATTTATACAGATTTAGCTTTACAATGATTTGTTCCTTAGTAGAATGGATTCTGTATTCTAATCCTTAGCCTGCTTCTTATAATTTTCCACAACTGGAAACTCTGAACATGACCAATATCAGATTCTGCATCACTCACCCACTTACCCAATCTCCCACCTTCCTCATATATTGCTCCCACACACTTTAACGTTGTGTGGCAATATGTGATATCTCCACATGCTGAAGGTTATTGAAGACGACGAGCAGTAGATGGGCAAAAGGGAAGACAAAATTCATTGCGAAATGGTAACAAATCACCGTCACGTCAATAACAGTTGAAAAATTGTTAAAATTGAATTACTGTCGCAATTCATATTCCTGCGAGACACCATAGCTACGATGAATGACTCCTTGTGTTGCTGTGCTCCTCTGCTGTTGTGGCGATGGAGGCAATGCTTTTTTATACGATTTTTTTTGCCAACGCAACTTCTGGCCCACAGTTGTAACTGGAGTCAGAGCCCAAAATGCAACAATCAGGTTGTATGCCCATGCTCATTCTTCCCTTGAATGAGGCATTGCTAGAACCATGGTTTGAGGATAACAAAGATTTTAAAATTCTCTCACTCCTCAGTATGGTAAAAACGGCATGAAAACAACAAATCTGGCACTTGCTTTCATTGTTTTTGAGTAACTAAAAAAGCCTCTAGCTTTGTCTTTTTGTCTTTTTCGTTTATTTGCTTCACGAGAAACACATCAAAACCACATAAAAATCAAAATCCAGAACCAAGCAAAGTTGGTGATGTAACCAACAACACCAATGAGTGATGTAAGACTTTGAGTTTGATACCTGGTTTTAACTAAAAATGTTGGTTGGTAAATGGGAGATGTATACGAGGCAGGTTTGGAACAGGAAGGTGGAAAGGAAAAAGAAGGAGAAGTTTTTGAAATATAATTATGGGAAATAAAATTTTGACAATAATTTTCTTTTTATTTTATTGAATTTTTCCAAAATTTCTATGCAAATAAAATTTTGATACCAAATTTTATATATGTGTTCCGTATTGGCTCTAATACGGCTGAGACGATTTCTTTGAAATTTTAACAGATTGTGTAGATTGGTCCGGTGGGAGCAAAAGGCTATATACTTTTTTTGATATCGCAAGTGGGGGTTGGACCCTCTCCCCTTACCCCAAAAGCTTGACTCTTAAATAAAATTGGACCGATCGGGACAATATGGGATTCAAATGAAAGGTATTCGGGAGCAGAATACGAATTTGAGATCAACAAGCAAAAGCGTGCTATGTTCGGCCGGGTTTAATCTTATATATTGGGTTGCCCAAAAAGTAATTGCGGATTTTTCATATAGTCGGCGTTGACAAATTTTTTCACAGCTTGTGACTCTGTAATTGCATTCTTTCTTCTGTCAGTTATCAGCTGTTACTTTTAGCTTGCTTTAGAAAAAAAGTGTAAAAAAAGAATATTTGATTAAAGTTCATTCTAAGCTTTATTAAAAATGCATTTACTTTCTTTTAAAAAATCCGCAATTACTTTTTGGGCAACCAATACCTTCCTACCTTTTAAATAGAAAACACCAGTCATGGAACAACACCACCTCTAAAATTTCAAACAAATCGAGTATTAATAGCGCCCTCAACAGGCTCAGAAAGTCAAATTGGGAGATCGGTCTATATGACAGCAATATTAGGTAATGAACCGATTTAAACCATACATATCACAGTTGTTGGAAGTCATACCAAAACTACTTTTGCAAAAACGTATAAGAATTGCGTCCTCTAGAAGCTCAAGAAGTCTAATCGGGAGATATATATGACACCTATATCAGGTTAGAGACGGATTAAGATCATACTTAGCATAGTTGTTGGAAGTCATAACAAAACATTTCATGCAAAATTTCAGCCAAATCTGATAAGGAATGCGCCCTCAAGAAGTCTAATCGGGAGATCGGTTTATATCGCAGCTATATCAGGTTATATACAGATTTATGTCATTGGAGGTAATACGAAAACGACATATTCAAAATTTCAACCAAATTGGATAACAAATGGGCCCTCTAGAGGCTCAAGAAGTCTAATCAGGAGATCGGTTTATATGGCAGCTGATTTAGACCATATTTGACGTAGTAGTTAGAAGTCATACCATAACGATATGTGCAAAATGTCTGGCAAATCAGATAAGAATTGCGCCCTCTAGAAGCTCCAGAAGTCAAAACCACAGATTAACCGATCTGGGGTTTTGCAACACCTCGAAATATTCATCTAAGATCCAATAAAGTACATATATTCTTGTTCGTCATGCCATTTAAAGTCGATCTAGCCATGTCCTTTCGTCTGTCCGTCCGGAGGAGGAGTAAAGCTACCCGCTTGATAGTTTGCACAAATACTTTTTATTAGTGTAGGTCGGTTGGGATTGTAAATGGGCCAAATCGGTTCATATTTGGATATAGCTGACATATACACCTATCTTGGAACTTGACTTCTTGAGATTCTAGAGGGCGCAAATTTTATCTGATTTGACTAAAATTTTGAATGAGGTGTTTTTTTATGACTTCCAACAACTGTGCCAAGTATAGTTTAAATTAGTCCATAACCTCATATAGCTGTTATATAATCATGAATCTTGACATTTTGAGCCACTAGAGAGCGCAATTCTTATCCGATTTGCCTGAAATTTTACAAGAAGAAGACTGAAAATTTGCATGAGGTGTTTTGTCATAACTTTCAACAACTGTGCCAGATATGGTTTTAATTGGTCCATAACCTGATATAGTTGCCGTATGAACCGAGCTGGGATCTTGACTTCTTGAGCCTCTAGTAGTCGCCATTATTATTCGATTTGGCTGAAATATTGTGCAACGACTTCTCTCATGATCTTCAACATGTGTGTCAATTATGGTCTGAATCGGTCTATAGGCTGATACAGCTCCCACATAAATCGATCTCCCTATTTTACTTCTTGAGCCCCTAAAGAGCGCAATTTGTATTTGAATTGGTTGAGATTTTACACAACGACTTCTACTATCATATGTTTGCCTAAAAAGAGATACAGGGAAAAGAACTCGACAAATGCAATGCATGGTGAGGAGTATATAAGATTCGGCCCGGCCTAACATAGCACGCTTTTACTTATTGTTTATACCCACCACCGTAGGATATTCATTTTGTCATTCCATTTGCAACACATCGAAATATTGACCTGAGACCCAACAAAGTATATATATTCTTGATCGTCGTAAAAATCTAAGACAATCTAAACATGTCCGCCGTATGTCTGTTGAAATCACTCTACAGTTTTTAAAAATAGAGATATTGAGCTAAAACTTGGCACAGATTCTTTTTTTGGCCATAGGCAGGTTAAGTTCGAAGATGGGCTATATCGGACTATATATTGATATAGCCCCTTGATAGACCGATTGTCCGGTTTAAGGTCTTAGGCCCATAAAAGCCTTATTTATAATCCGATTTTGCTGAAATTTGAGACAGTGAGTTGTGGCCACCCGAAATTTTTCTTCAATTTGGCCCCCATCGGTCCAGTTTTGGATATAGTTGCCATATAGACCGATCTCTCGATTTAAAGTCTTGGGCCAATAAAAGACGCATTTATTGTCCGATTTCGTCAAAATTTGGGACAGTAAGTTGTGTTAGGCCCTTCGACGTCCTTCTTCAATTTTTATAATCTGATTTCGCTGAAATTTGATGCAGACACTTATGTCAGCCTTTTCGACATCCGTGGCGTATATGGTTCGGATCGGTCTGCATTTGGATATTGCTACCAAAAAGACCAATATTTTGTTCTACAACATTGAAAATTGTCTTGTACTCATTAGAGCACTCAATGTACTTGCCGAATTTTTGGTCAAATCGGACCATATTTCGATATAGCTGCATATGGGGCATAAATAATTCATTTTGCTCCGGATTATGACGAAAGGTGGTTTACATATATATACCCGAGATGGAGGTTTGGCCCAAGTTAACGCCTTTTAATAATTTTATTTTATTTATTTTTTTTTTTTTTTTTTTGAGAAAAAGAAAATCTAAATTAGGATTTCCATGCTACTTACAAAATCCTAAATTGTTTTCCATGCCACTCCCCTAAGTTGGTTTATGTCTGGTATAGTGTCCCCACTTAAGTGCCGGTATCTGTTGGACGCGAAAGCCCGACAATGACAAAGGAAATGCTCTAACATCTCATCATCTTCCCCCGCATGGACTTCACATGCTATCACTTGCCGCACCTATTTTACATGAGTGAGTGAGTAGTCCTATGTGTCCCGTCATAATACCAATAGCTATACTGACCTCCTTTTTACTTCCTTTCAATAATTACCTCGGCTTCTCATGCGCATTCGTCGCCCACACCCCTAACTCGCACTGCGTTGACCCGAAAGGTTTCGGGTTAACCAAGTTTATTGACGGCAGTCCTCTGACCTTCACCGCCAAATCGTCTGCCAAATCGTCCTTTCATTCCCTCTTACTCCATTATGGCCCGGCACCCAAACGATACGAATTTTGCCATCCTCACAGAAAGCGTAAATCTCCTTGCACTTCGTGACCTTACCGTCCAGGTTGTCATTACCCTTATGGCAATTTTACTGTCCGTAAACGTCCTCGCATTAGCACCACACCACCTAACGTATTCCGTGATCGTCTGGATCTCCGCCTGCAGGACCGTATTATGGTCAAGCAGTCTAAAACAGATCTCAGTTCCTGGGTTCTCAATGTAGACCCCCAGGCCCACTCTGTCTTATAGCTTTGATCCATCCGTGTAACATGATTGCCAAAATGGCAATACTAGGGTTCCGTCAATCCATGACTGTGCCACTGGCAGCAGTGCCTTGCACTCGACCTTCCTCAAGGTTCATCTTAGGTATCCGATCGGAAACCTCTTCCCTTCCTTCCAGGTTTCCAATCGTCGACTCGCATTGGCTGTCTCACATTTAATCTGTATGCCAATGTGTCGGATATTTAGAATAGTTTCCAGTGCCCTATGCCAATACAATATATTCTCTGAACCTGTTGTATGGTCCTTATGTTGCACTTTTTCTCCACAGCAGTCCACCAAAGTACTGAGGCGTATGTTAGTATTGGGTCAATCACGCTCCTGTAGAGCCAGTGGACTATCCTCGAATTCAGGCCCCATTCCGAGCCTATGGCCTGTCTACATAGTGCCCTACATCTGTGAGCCTTCTCAGTACGCTCCTGAATGTGACAGTTTCCTGTCCAAGATCACACCTGAGTATTTGACCTTGTCACACATAAATCTAAAATCTCCAAAAAAAAAACAAATTTAATTTTGTCTTTAGAAAAAATTTAAAAAATCTCAAAAAATTCCTTAAGAATTTTTTTTAATTTGTCTTTTAAAAAATACTTAAGAGGGGACCGGGCATAGGCCAAATTTTGTCCTTAGAGAATTTTTCAGTGACATTTTGTCTCTAGAAAAAATTTTCTTTTTAGAAATATTTTCATTGAAATTCGGTCTTTAGATAAAAATAAATTTAAATCTGTGTTCAGAAAAAAATTTATAAAAATTTTATTTCAAGATAAAATTTCATTATTATGTGGTCCTTAGAAAAATTTTGTCGTTAGAAAAAATTACTTAAAAAATAAATTTGGAAGATTTTTTTTTTTCATTTTTTTTATCTACATTCTGCTTAAATGATGTCGCTAAATTCTCCTTCGAACTTTATTACAGTCGATCGAAAATCCGTTTTTGGTCGAAAGACATCCATTAAAAATTGCATCAAACTATTACCGTATATCCCCATAATTTGCTTCACACCTAAAATTTTCCATTTTATTACAGAGATGTTGACAATTTTTTTTAATTTGGTTTTTTTATTTTTTTTCCGAAAATCTGTTATCATTTTATTTTTAATTTCATATAATTTTTTTTTTTTTTATTAATTTTTGGAAGATAATACTTTTAAGGCCTTGCTTACTTCCCTTGCCTCGTTGCCTTTGTTTTTGTTGGGAAACATCAGGCATCATCAGTATATGGCAATATGATATCCTTGCGTAAATATACATGCAAGACAGTTTGTTAAAATCAAACAAACTCACTCCATACGCACACTCACTTTGACTCACACGTTCCCATCTACGCGAAGAAAAATTTACACAGCATGCATATTCAGTTGCAGTTTGTTACGCAAAACGAGCGGAAAAGGGGATAACAAAACATGTAAGGACGGGCTGAAGGCGGGCGAAGCCGACGCTTTGATACCCTACACCGCATTGGGTATGCAGGCTAAATCGTCGAAAGTAAAATTTACACCAAATTTAAGTTTAGAATTTCAACCAAAATTCGTACATATGGACGAAATTTTTGTTCAAAATATTTAAAAGATCGATTGATTATTGCGTTAGCAAAGACCCTGAAAGTGAAAATCCCGAGATACCTGTACACTGGAACTATACCTAAATCTGAATGGATTTTTACGAAAATCACCAGTGATCAAAAGAGCCATAAGAGAAACACTTGTGTCAAATTTTGTGAGGATCGGTTAAGAGCAAACCCAATTACTGCAGTATTACCAAAAAGCTAACGAAAATATGACCGGGAGTTATGTCTGAATACGAAACGATTTATTTGAAATTCAACAGCAATGGCGGGAGTCATAAAGCAATTATTTGTGCCATATTTCGTGGTAATCGGTGTACAAATTACAACATTATTGCAAAATTAGTCAAAGTCGGACGAAAATCCACACGTTTTGTAGTTGTCGCAGAAGAAAGTGTATTGCAAGATTTTGAGAAGATCGGGTGCAAAATACGCTTGCGTAGGCTTTAGAATGGAAAATCGAGTAAATCAAATTTTAAATTTAAACTGATGTACGTGAAATTCACAAGTAACATTAAAAGTCATAAGAAAATCCTTTCCGCCAAATTTCGAGAGAATCGATTAACAAATAACCACTTGATTGGAATATTAGTCCAAATCGGACGAACATATTATATATGGGAGCTATATCCAATTATGAACTGATTTTGAGCAAACATCTTAGATATTGTGGTAGTCGACGAGGAAAGCGTTGTGTCAAACTTTGGCAAGGTTGGTCAATAAATGCGCTTGCGGTGGCTTTAGGAGTGAAAATCGGGCAAAACATATATATGAGATCTAAATCTTAACCGATTTCTATAAAATTCACCAATATTGTCGAGACTTATAAACCAACCAAATATATACATTCTCCAATCACGACAATATGGGACACAAATGAAAGGTATTTAAGATTAGAAAACGTACCTGATATCCAATTGTCGGACCAAGTGTTTGGGGGACCACCCCAAAGCACCCCTAAATCGTACTTATTTACCGACCATGGCAACATGGGACTCAAATGAAAGACATTTGCGAGTGAAATACGTATCTGATACCCAAATTTGGGACAAAGTTCTTGGGGGCCCACCCCTTTCCCAAAACACCCCCAAACAGGACTTAGTTACTGACGATGGCAATAAGGGGTTTAAATAAAATGCGTTTGAGTGTAGAATACAAATTTGATATCCAGTTGTGGGGCCAAGTGTTTCGGGGGTAGCCCACCTCCGAGAACATACCCCAAAGAAGACAAATTTACGACCATAGCAATAAGGACTCAAATGAAAGGTCTTAGGAAGTAAAGCACGAATCTGATATCAATGTTCGGGAAAAGTGTCTATGGGGCCACCCCACCCCCATATCACCACCCAAATAGGAAGTATACACCAAACCGGACATATTTGCGGCCTTTTTTAATAAGGGGTTTAAGTTAATGATATTCTGAAGAATAGAGCATGTTGCTGAAATATTTTCAGGGCTAAGTGTTTGGGGGACCACCCCACTCCCCAAAACACCTCTCAATCGGGCATATTTACCGACCATGTCAATGTGGGGCTTAAATGAAAGGAATTGGGGGGTAGAACAAGAATTGATATCCACTTTCGGTACCAATTTTCTGGGGGTCCAACCCTTCTCAAAGTACCCCGCGAACAGCAATTTTTTACTGACCATCACCATATGGGGCTCAAATAAAGGTATTTGGGAGTAGAATACGAATTTGATATGCAAATGTAGGTCCATGTATTTTAGGCAATTTTTCGACCATGCCAATATATGGCTCAAATGAAAGGTATTTGAGATTAGAAAACGAATTTGATTAACAATTTTTGGACCATGTTCTTGGTCCATCCTATAAACTTCCCTTAAAACCAATTCAGGGCCAAGTGTCTGTCATGAGAATATAGGGCTGAAATAAAGTATTTAAAGAATGGAGTACACCTTACATCCAAACATAAATTCGTAGACGAAGAAAGATGGCATTCAAATAAAGGCACTTATATTGTTAAACTGTTTGTCAAGCGATATACTATTTTCGTAGAATGGTTTTTCACTAAAAGCTCTTTAATTGTCAAAATAAATATTCCAATGACATTTTTTCCATATAAAGCAAAAGAATGCGCAGCGGAGCGGGCCCAGCTAGTGATGATATAATTGCAATTTTAGTCCAAATCAGACGAACATGTATATGGGAGCTATATCTATATCTGTTGTCAATTTCAATAGTCTTTGTCTCTAGGCCTTAGAAAACAATTGTGCCAAATTTGAAGGCGATCGGATCAAAATTGCGCCCTATACTTTGTACCAAATTAACATGGACAGACGGACAGACGGACATAGCTAAATCGAATCAGAAAGTGGTTCTGAGTCAATCGATATACATATCAATGGGTATATCTCTCTTCCTTCTGGGTGCTACAAATAAATTCACTAAGTTATAATACCCTGTAACACAGTAGTGCTGTAGGGTATAAACAGCTTCAACACCAATACCGACAAAAATAAATACCATAGTAGCTTTCAATTTTGATAGGATAGGAGGAAAAGATCCTTTAGTTGCAAGCATGAATAGATGGATGGTTGAATATGGGAACATTTGATAGCATATGTAGGTGAACGATACACATAAATGAATGCATATCGGTGCGTGCTAATGTGTGTGTACGTGTTTGATTTTGAATACGTACACACCCTAACTTGTATTCCTCATGTGTCAGTCATTTTATTTGTATTTTGTTTTTTGCTCGCACAGCCACACTCAAGCACTTGCACTAAATCAAAGTGCCGTGAAAATTGATAAAATGATATTGATGAATTGCTGCAACATGCCAGAAAAGGCAAACAGATTGGCAACACCAGCGAACACTACACATAAAGTGCAGCAAATTTTAACCAAAGTACATCAACCAAGGCATTTGGAGGCAGAAAAGTTTTAAAAGGCTGTGAAAGGACAGTAGAGCTAAGCGCAAAGTGGCTTAAATAAAATTTATAGGGGAAACCTTACTCCGCCAGGATGAATAAAAGTTTTTCTATTAAAAACTTTATTAAGTTTTTCATAGAAAACTTTTTCCATTTCCTATAGAAAATTTTATTCAGCCAGGCTGAATTTCAGTTTTCCTATAGAAAACCTTATTCAGCCAGGCTGAATTTCAGTTTTCCTATAGAAAACCTTATTCAGCCAGGCTGAATTTCAGTTTTCCTATAGAAAACCTTATTCAGCCAGGCTGAATTTCAGTTTTCCTATAGAAAACCTTATTCAGCCAGGCTGAATTTCAGTTTTCCTATAGAAAAACTTATTCAGCCAGGCTGAATTTCAGTTTTCCTATAGAAAACCTTATTCAGCCAGGCTGAATTTCAGTTTTCCTATAGAAAACCTTATTCAGCCAGGCTGAATTTCAGTTTTCCTATAGAAAACCTTATTCAGCCAGGCTGAATTTCAGTTTTCCTATAGAAAACCTTATTCAGCCAGGCTGAATTTCAGTTTTCCTATAGAAAACCTTATTCAGCCAGGCTGAATTTCAGTTTTCCTATAGAAAACCTTATTCAGCCAGGCTGAATTTCAGTTTTCCTATAGAAAACCTTATTCAGCCAGGCTGAATTTCAGTTTTCCTATAGAAAACCTTATTCAGCCAGGCTGAATTTCAGTTTTCCTATAGAAAACCTTATTCAGCCAGGCTGAATTTCAGTTTTCCTATAGAAAACCTTATTCAGCCAGGCTGAATTTCAGTTTTCCTATAGAAAACCTTATTCAGCCAGGCTGAATTTCAGTTTTCCTATAGAAAACCTTATTCAGCCAGGCTGAATTTCAGTTTTCCTATAGAAAACCTTATTCAGCCAGGCTGAATTTCAGTTTTCCTATAGAAAACCTTATTCAGCCAGGCTGAATTTCAGTTTTCCTATAGAAAACCTTATTCAGCCAGGCTGAATTTCAGTTTTCCTATAGAAAACCTTATTCAGCCAGGCTGAATTTCAGTTTTCCTATAGAAAACCTTATTCAGCCAGGCTGAATTTCAGTTTTCCTATAGAAAACCTTATTCAGCCAGGCTGAATTTCAGTTTTCCTATAGAAAACCTTATTCAGCCAGGCTGAATTTCAGTTTTCCTATAGAAAACCTTATTCAGCCAGGCTGAATTTCAGTTTTCCTATAGAAAACCTTATTCAGCCAGGCTGAATTTCAGTTTTCCTATAGAAAACCTTATTCAGCCAGGCTGAATTTCAGTTTTCCTATAGAAAACCTTATTCAGCCAGGCTGAATTTCAGTTTTCCTATAGAAAACCTTATTCAGCCAGGCTGAATTTCAGTTTTCCTATAGAAAACCTTATTCAGCCAGGCTGAGTTTCAGTTTTCCTATAGAAAACCTTATTCAGCCAGGCTGAATTTCAGTTTTCCTATAGAAAACCTTATTCAGCCAGGCTGAATTTCAGTTTTCCTATAGAAAACCTTATTCAGCCAGGCTGAATTTCAGTTTTCCTATAGAAAACCTTATTCAGCCAGGCTGAATTTCAGTTTTCCTATAGAAAACCTTATTCAGCCAGGCTGAATTTCAGTTTTCCTATAGAAAAACTTATTCAGCCAGGCTGAATTTCAGTTTTCCTATAGAAAACCTTATTCAGCCAGGCTGAATTTCAGTTTTCCTATAGAAAACCTTATTCAGCCAGGCTGAATTTCAGTTTTCCTATAGAAAACCTTATTCAGCCAGGCTGAATTTCAGTTTTCCTATAGAAAACCTTATTCAGCCAGGCTGAATTTCAGTTTTCCTATAGAAAACCTTATTCAGCCAGGCTGAATTTCAGTTTTCCTATAGAAAACCTTATTCAGCCAGGCTGAATTTCAGTTTTCCTATAGAAAACCTTATTCAGCCAGGCTGAATTTCAGTTTTCCTATAGAAAACCTTATTCAGCCAGGCTGAATTTCAGTTTTCCTATAGAAAACCTTATTCAGCCAGGCTGAATTTCAGTTTTCCTATAGAAAACCTTATTCAGCCAGGCTGAATTTCAGTTTTCCTATAGAAAACCTTATTCAGCCAGGCTGAATTTCAGTTTTCCTATAGAAAACCTTATTCAGCCAGGCTGAATTTCAGTTTTCCTATAGAAAACCTTATTCAGCCAGGCTGAATTTCAGTTTTCCTATAGAAAACCTTATTCAGCCAGGCTGAATTTCAGTTTTCCTATAGAAAACCTTATTCAGCCAGGCTGAATTTCAGTTTTCCTATAGAAAACCTTATTCAGCCAGGCTGAATTTCAGTTTTCCTATAGAAAACCTTATTCAGCCAGGCTGAATTTCAGTTTTCCTATAGAAAACCTTATTCAGCCAGGCTGAATTTCAGTTTTCCTATAGAAAACCTTATTCAGCCAGGCTGAATTTCAGTTTTCCTATAGAAAACCTTATTCAGCCAGGCTGAATTTCAGTTTTCCTATAGAAAACCTTATTCAGCCAGGCTGAATTTCAGTTTTCCTATAGAAAAACTTATTCAGCCAGGCTGAATTTCAGTTTTCCTATAGAAAACCTTATTCAGCCAGGCTGAATTTCAGTTTTCCTATAGAAAACCTTATTCAGCCAGGCTGAATTTCAGTTTTCCTATAGAAAACCTTATTCAGCCAGGCTGAATTTCAGTTTTCCTATAGAAAACCTTATTCAGCCAGGCTGAATTTCAGTTTTCCTATAGAAAACCTTATTCAGCCAGGCTGAATTTCAGTTTTCCTATAGAAAACCTTATTCAGCCAGGCTGAATTTCAGTTTTCCTATAGAAAACCTTATTCAGCCAGGCTGAATTTCAGTTTTCCTATAGAAAACCTTATTCAGCCAGGCTGAATTTCAGTTTTCCTATAGAAAACCTTATTCAGCCAGGCTGAATTTCAGTTTTCCTATAGAAAACCTTATTCAGCCAGGCTGAATTTCAGTTTTCCTATAGAAAACCTTATTCAGCCAGGCTGAATTTCAGTTTTCCTATAGAAAACCTTATTCAGCCAGGCTGAATTTCAGTTTTCCTATAGAAAACCTTATTCAGCCAGGCTGAATTTCAGTTTTCCTATAGAAAACCTTATTCAGCCAGGCTGAATTTCAGTTTTCCTATAGAAAACCTTATTCAGCCAGGCTGAATTTCAGTTTTCCTATAGAAAACCTTATTCAGCCAGGCTGAATTTCAGTTTTCCTATAGAAAACCTTATTCAGCCAGGCTGAATTTCAGTTTTCCTATAGAAAACCTTATTCAGCCAGGCTGAATTTCAGTTTTCCTATAGAAAACCTTATTCAGCCAGGCTGAATTTCAGTTTTCCTATAGAAAACCTTATTCAGCCAGGCTGAATTTCAGTTTTCCTATAGAAAACCTTATTCAGCCAGGCTGAATTTCAGTTTTCCTATAGAAAACCTTATTCAGCCAGGCTGAATTTCAGTTTTCCTATAGAAAACCTTATTCAGCCAGGCTGAATTTCAGTTTTCCTATAGAAAACCTTATTCAGCCAGGCTGAATTTCAGTTTTCCTATAGAAAACCTTATTCAGCCAGGCTGAGTTTCAGTTTTCCTATAGAAAACCTTATTCAGCCAGGCTGAATTTCAGTTTTCCTATAGAAAACCTTATTCAGCCAGGCTGAATTTCAGTTTTCCTATAGAAAACCTTATTCAGCCAGGCTGAATTTCAGTTTTCCTATAGAAAACCTTATTCAGCCAGGCTGAATTTCAGTTTTCCTATAGAAAACCTTATTCAGCCAGGCTGAATTTCAGTTTTCCTATAGAAAACCTTATTCAGCCAGGCTGAATTTCAGTTTACCTATAGAAAACCTTATTCAGCCAGGCTGAATTTCAGTTTTCCTATAGAAAACCTTATTCAGCCAGGCTGAATTTCAGTTTTCCTATAGAAAACCTTATTCAGCCAGGCTGAATTTCAGATTTCCTATAGAAAACCTTATTCAGCTAGGCTGAATTGTAGCTTTACTATAGAAAACCATTCAGCCAGGCTGAATTTCAGTTTTCTTATAGAAAACCATTCAGCCAGGCTGAATTTCAGTTTTTCTATAGAAAACCATTCAGCCAGGCTGAATTTCAGTTTTATTATAGAAAACCATTCAGCCAGGCTGGATTTCAGTTTTCTTATAGAAAACCATTCAGCCAGGCTGAATTTCAGTTTTATTATAGAAACCCTTATTCATCCAAGCTGGTTTAAAGGCTGAATTTCATTTTCCCATAGAGTAACGCATTCAACTATGCTAAGTTTAGTTTTTCTTGCACTGTTCACACTTCCACTTCCTTCCCTATTTAAGGTCCGATAAATCTCACATCAACACATTTGTGTAACTTTCACTCACTCACTGTAACTCAAACAAAGTATGGAAAAATAAAACATCCAACTATTTTACGCAAATAGTCGATGTTGAAGGACATTATTGACAAAATGTGGTTTTAAATTTTACACCGCCGATCGAAAACTGTGGCCTAACTAAAAGCAAAGCCTAAAGCCCAAAAAGATCGAAGCAGGGGCGAAACCAAATTTCAAATACTCACACACTCGCCCATACACACACAGTTCTACCCCGAAAGTGTTCACATAGTTGGTTATAGAAGGCAAAACGAGAATGTGTGGTCGCTTTTTGCAAATGAGCGCAAACACATATAGGGCAGCATCGGGCGCATGTTCTGGCAACAACAAAACGTAATGAAAAGGAGAAAATCAAATGGGCTTTTTAATGACACTTGTGGATTGTTTACTTATGTGGCATGGATATTTGATAAACAACACAACCAAGGCTTGGCACATACTTTTTAGGTAAAGGCATATGAAAGAAAGAGAAAAAAAATTTAACAACAGCAAAGTCATTGGCAAACAACACCATCATTAACACCAATGCCAACAACTACAGCCCTGGCGCCGGCAGCACCATCAATAACCATGGCTAGTAGAGGCAACTGTGGTAACTGCAATGACGATGACTATGACGAAGACGACAACAACCCAAAATTTGCCACACATCATGTAAAGTGAGTGAGCGTAACGCTTGTGTGTAATCAAAATAAAATCATTAATCACTATTCGACAAATAATTGATTTAATTCCATTGAAGCACCCCTCAACATATGCTTTAGTTTGATTGAATTCCTATTGCTGCTGCAGTATGTCACAGAGCCAGGATGTATGCTTTGATTTTATTTTGCTCTCTCTGTGGGTGAGTGCGTAAGTGTGAGCGAGTGTAATAGATTGTTGTTAAGAAAGGATTTGACGTTTTGTGATGCTGATGTTGCTGCTGCTGTTACTGTAGCTGTTACATATGCTCCAATGACGATTGATTGGAAATAATTTTCTCAGGACTTTAAGGCCCAAGACAAATTGGTTGCAGAACTTAAAATCGATACAGATTTTGAAATCTTCCCATGATTTAAAAAATAAAACGTAGTACTTTTTCTTTAGCGTAACAAACAAAAAGGGTTTAAATATAGATGTCTACCGCACTTTTAACATACATTAAAGTAGAGAAAACAAAACATTTGTTGCGTTGAAATACAGGGATATCACGCCAATTTTAGCAAGTTTGAAGGCGAAAATTAGCTCAGTTTAACTGTCTGGGCGCATTTTGGTATGGATTTTGGACTCCATAAGTTCTACACACACTTCAGTCTAATTTGACTTCAAGGGGCCAAATAAAACAGAGAGAAAAGGTAAAAACAACTAATATAAATGTATTGGGTTGCCCAAAAAGTAATTGCCGATTTTTTAAAAGAAAGTAAATGCATTTTTAATAAAACTTAGAATGAACTTTAATCAAATATACTTTTTTTACACTTTTTTTCTAAAGCAAGCAAAAAGTAACAGCTGATAACTGACAGAAGAAAGAATGCAATTACAGAATCACAAGCTGTGAAAAAATTTTTCAACGCGGACTATATGAAAAATCCGCAATTACTTTTTGGGCAACCCAATACTAAATTTAGCCTGCCCAATTTTTTGGTACCCACCAATAAGGATTCTGCTAAAAATGTTCTTAAATAAAATTTGTCGATACGTGTACTTTGCGCACCAAACTTCAGAAAAATCAAGCAAAAACTTAAACTTCTTGGGGCCGTTGAAGACTGATCGGAAGATTGTTTTGTATAGGGTTTATATCAGGGAATAGATTAATTTGAACAATGTTTACCATGAATTTTGAAAGCCACAATAAATCTCTACTTGTGAAATTTCATACAAATTTGATAACAATTGGGGTTTTCATGGGCTCAAGATGTCAAATCGGAAGATCGAAAAATACATGGCGCGAATTTGTTGTGACAAAACACTATGTGGAAAAATTCAGCCAAATCGAATAAAAATTGTGACTCCTGGAGGCTCAAGAAGTCAAATCAGAAAATCGGTTTTTATGGGAGCTATATCATGATATTGTCCGATCAACATTTTTTTCGCTTCCGATACCGAGGCTTCTAAGGCAACTGTGTTAAATTTCAACAAAACCCGGTAAAAAATCCGGGAGATAAATCTGCAGGGGGGCTATATCAAGACATTGTTCGATATGGATCACATTCGATACGGACGTCACACAGTGGGATAGAATAAGAAAATATAGTAAAAAAATATGCTATATGAGAACGGATACAGATATCTCTTTGAAATTTGGAATGGTCCGAAATGTATGTCATACACGTCGGAGTTTCCGACAGACCATCTCTAATAACACCTCAGTAATTAGAGATGGTCTGTCGGAATCTCCACAGTAGACGACATACATTTCCGACGTATAATACATACGTAAACCAGTAAGGAAAGGCAAAAGTCGGTCGGTGCCGACTTTACACTGTCCTACACCTACCCTATAAGTATAAAGTGGGAGCTATATAACTAATTTTGAACCAATTATGATGGGCCTCGGCGGATATTTTCAGATGGGTTATTAAACAATCCGTATCAAATGTCGAGCAACTATCTTCAAAGTATAATACGGTTGACAAATGACAACATTGTTTCATATTACCCATAATCTGACTAACATATATATGGAAGCTACAATACATTCAAATCTGGGCTCTCTCTAGGCCGAGAAACATTCTTGTATCAAATTTCAAAACAATAGGACGAAAATTGCGACCTGTACTTTGTACACAAATTTTTATGGACAGGCAGACGGACCAAGGTTAATCGAATCAGAAAGTGATTCTGAATCGATCGGTATACTTACTAATGGGTCTATCTATCTCCTTTCTAGATGTTACAAACAAATGCACTAAGTTATAATACTCTGTACCACAGCCATGGTGTTGGTTAGAAAAGCTAGTTTTCGACAGAATTGAAAATTAATTAGGAAATCGTAGAACGTGATCCTGTAACGGAAAATGTTAACTTATACATATTGGCGGCATTTGTGAATATTTCAATGTGGTCAAACTGCTCCAGAGGGCAGAGCGTTGACTATTACTAGATTTAAAATTGAAACTTATCATACTTAAAATTTTGAAAAATGAATGAAAAGTAATGGTGACCATGTGCAAATTTGCAAGGTCCATGTGCAAATTTCCAAAGTTGGTCACCTAGCCATTTCCAAACAATTTTAGGGCTGCCAAATCTTCATTTATGGTCCGACTAGGGCCTTGAAATTTTACACATGATCTCAACCTCAGCTCTAACCATTTCAAATTTTTAACCACCACTGTGATACAAGGTACGATAAGTTTGTGGATTTGTTTGCAACGCTAAAATGGAGAATAGCTAGACCCTATGATAAGCATACCGATCGGCATAGAATCACTTCCTCATTCGATTCATCTATGCCCGGTTGTCCGTCTGTCTGCCTGTCCATGTATTCTTGTTATCAAGATACAGGTTGCATTTATTGTCCGATTATCATATAATTTTCCACATGGCACTTCTTTTGCCCAAGGTACGAGCGCTATTGATTTTGAGCAAAATCGGTTCAGATGTAGATACAGCTCCTATATAAAGCGTGATTTTTTAGCCATTATCTTTTTGGCAGCATTGGTTTAAACACCTCACTCAAGTGATATGTTTTGTTTGACTGTCAAACATCTTAAATTTGGTCTATAATTTAACCATTAATCGTCTTACAAACGCACAACCCATGCAAATTATTGAACTTTATTATCAAAATGCGTGCTCTGTTAAGAAATTTTATCACACGCTTTTTCTTCTTCAGCGATGAAGCAAATATTTGGCTCCATTGATCGATCGAGAATTGTCGATTTTGGGTGAATCAGCCAGAAGCATTGCAAAAGCTACCAATGCATCCAGAAAAAGTCATAGTTTGGTGCGGTTAATGGGCTGGTGGCATCATTGGAACGTACCTCTACAAAGATGATGTGAATCGTAACGTAACAGTGAATGGTGATCGCTGTTTTGCCCAAAAAGCAAGAGCATGACTTGCATGCCATGTGCTTTCAACAGACAGTGCCACATGGCACAGTACGCATAAAAATGGACTTATTGAGAGGCGAGTTCGGTGAACATTTTATTTCACGTTCAAAAACCACTTCATGCCAAATTTGGTAAAGATCGGACTAAAATTGTGGCTTCTACAGCTTTTAAAAGCCATATCGGATGAAAGATATATATGGCAGATATACCTAAATCTAATCCGATTTTAATGAAATTTTGCACATATATTGGCACATTACAAGAAGCACTTCATGTCAAATTTGTTAAAGATCCCGTTCGATTTGCAGTAATAATGCAATAAAATGGTCATTTGTTAACCGATTCTCTCGATATTTGGCAAGAAAAATTTACCTATGACTTTCGACATTCCAATGAATTTTATAGAAATCGGTTCATATTTAGATATAGCTCTCATATATCTATATATATATTGACCGATTTTCACTCCTAGAGCGACTGCAAGCACATTTGTTGACCAATCTTCCCAAAACTGTTTATCACGCTTTCATTGATGTCTTTTACAATATCTTAAAAGTTTTCTCGAAATCCGGTCAGAGTTAGATATAGCTCCCATATAAATGCTCGTCCGATTTGCAGTAATAATGCAATAAAATGGTCATTTGTTAACCGATTCTCTTGAAATTTTCCAGGTCGAATTTTGTATGACTTTCGATATTACTGGTGAATTTCATAGAAATCGGTTCAGATTAAGATACTGCTGCCATTTTCACTTCTATGGCCAATGCAGTCGTATTTATTGGCCAAAATCCCCAAAATTGTGTACAGCGCTTTTCCCGAGGATTACCACAATATCTGAGAAGGTTGCTCGAAATCGGTTCAGATTTAGATATAGCTCCCATATATATGTTCGTCGATTTGCAGTAATATTGCAATGAAGTGCTTATTTGTTACCCTCTAGAAATTCGGCAGGAAGGATTTTCTTATGATTCCTGATATAACTGATGAATTTCACAGAAATCGGTTCAGATTCAGATATAGCTGTCATATATGTATATCGCCCGATTTTCACCTCAAACACCACTTCAAAGCGCATTTATTGTGCACAATGCTTTCCTCAACGACTATCAGAATATGTGAGAAAGTTGCTTGAAATCGATTCAGATTGAGATATGGCTCTCATATATATGTTCGTCAGATTTTGGGTAATTTGCAATAATGTTTTCACCTGTCAATCTAGTTATGACAGTTTGAACATATTTGCTCTAAATTTTATACGGGTTGTTTAATAACCCACCTGAAAACATCCACCGAGGACCATCAAAATTGGTTCAGAATTGGATATAGCTCCCACATTGTACTTATAGGCTAGCTGTAGGGTATATTACAGTCGGCACCGCCCGACTTTTTCCCATTCTTACTGGTTTTTATATTAACTCTGTAACATTGTTGTTCACGGTTCAATGTTAGTCGCTAATTTGCCACTTTTTGATGTAAAAGTTACTTCGTTTACTCTAGGCACTTTTTCTGTGGTAAAGGATGGCTCTCTAACGAAAGAATACGAAAACATGCTTTTAAGCCAAAAAAAAAAAATTCTCGCTTTAAACAAACAAGTAAAAACGCCATGGATAAATATCCTCTTTTATAACAACGCCATTACGATATCCATAATAATATGCAAATGGCAGCTGGTATGAATGATATTTTATTCAAGCCCCGAGAACTCTTATACAAGTCACTGTTTCAGCGAAATCGGGCAACAAATCCGCTTTTAATGGCATTAAGACCCTAAATTGGAAGATTGGGGTCTATATGGCAGCTATACCTAAATATGCCCTGATCTAATCATATGCTGCTGTGATGACGGGAGGCTAATACAAGTCTCTGTATCAAATTCCAGCGAAATAGTGTAATAAATGAAGTTTTTATGGACTAAAGACCCTCAATCGGCAGATTTGTCTATATGACAGCTATATCTAAATATATAGTCCGATCTGGACCATATTTAGATGTGAAGATGGAAGGCTTCAAACAACTCACTCAAGTTTTTAAGGGCTTCAGACCCCTTATAGGCAGATCGGTCTATATGACAGCTATATCTAAATATAGTCCGATCTAAACCACATTTAAATCGAATGTCGGGAGGTTCAAAACAGCTCACTGTTTCAAATTTCAGCGAAATCGGTTAAAAAATGAGGCTTTAATGGGCTTCAGAACCTTTATCGGGAGATCGGTCTATATGACAGTTATATCTAAATATAGTCCGATCTAAACCATATTTAGATCGAATGTCGGGAGGTTCAAAACAGCTCACTGTTTAAGTTTCAGTGAAATCGGGTAATAAATAAAGCTTTTATGGGCTTCAGACTCTTTATCGGCAAATCGGTCTATATGGCAGCTATATCTAAATATAGTCCTATCTAAGCCATTATATGGTCGGATATAGGGAGGCTCCAAACAACTCACTATTTAAAATTTCAGCGAAATCGGGTTATAAATGCAGCTTTTATAGGCCCTAGACCCTTAACCGGCAGATCGGTCTATATGGCAACTATATCCAAATATAGTCCGATCTGAACCATATTTGAGAGGCCTGCAACTACTCACCATTTCAAATTTTATCGAAATCGTATAAAAAATAAAGCATTTTTGGGCATTGGACCCTTTACCTGCAGATCGGTCTATATAACAGCTATATCCAAATATGGTCCGATTTGGCCCTTTCAAGAACTTAACCAGCGTGCCTCAAAAAGTCGCAACTGTGCTCAATATCTCAATTTTTGAAGGTTGTAGAGTGATTACAACAGACGGACGGACAGACAGATAGACGGACAGACACATGGACGTCGTTAAATCGCCTTAGAACTTTACGATGATCCGAAATATATATACCTTGTAGGATCGGAAATTGATATTTCGATGTGTTGCAAACGGAAAGAATATACCTCGTATCCTATGGTGGTGGGTATAAAAAAGAACAATCATCAGCATCTGATTAACATCTGAGCTCCATTCTGTTGACTCACATCTTCCCCAAAACCCATTAATAACGAATTACAATAATTACGTCTATTGCGGAACATTTTCCACAAATAACATTTCTATAACAAATACCCGAAATCCCAAACAAATGTTCAAATTTTTAAATTTGAAGCAAACGAGTACCGTAAACTAAACATTTACGATCAGATTTCGTTGACCAAAGGGGCACAACACGTCGGTACGGGGTTAATACCTATGTATGTGTATGTGGTTGTTTATCGATGTTGTGTGAATTTGTTGGTTAGTTGGCTGTTTTTAGTGGCCGGCTATTTGGTTGTTGTCAAACAATCTGTCAGTCAGGCAGTTTATTTGAATATCTCATGTGCCATGTTGATGGCAAAACACATATGTAAATGAACGTTGGGGTGGAGAGAGAAATACAACATTTTAGTTGTTGTTTTTTTGGAAAATTCTGTAAACATATTAATTATGTAGAAAATTTTTGTTAAAAATTTATTTATAAAGTAAATTTAGTAAAAATTTTAATTTGTTTTTAAGATTCTGTCATAATTTTTATTTTTCGTGAAAATTCTGTCAACATGCCACTTAAACCTGTGGCAGTCTGCCATCAGACTGACTTTGACGTTTACGTCCATTGTGATACCACAGGAGCAGAAGAAGGAAGATGCCTTTTAGTTCATACCGTTGAACCATCCAGATCGCTTAAAAAAGCCCAACAACTTGGAAATGTTCACATCCCCTAAATCTGACAGGTTCTCAACGAAATGAGAACATAAAGTGGAACTCCTTCTGACAGGGGCATGCCCTAGACTGTTGGTCCCGAATGTTGATGTCAGATTCATGGTCTATTCCCAAATAGCCTTCATTTGAGCTCCATTTTCCCATAGTGGGCAAACATGTCCGGTTTACGGGGTGCTTTGGGAGTGTTTTAGGGGATAGGGCGTCCACTCAGTGACTTGGCTTTGAAAATATATATCAGATTCATGTTCTACTCTAAAATACCTCTTATTTGAGCCTTATATTGCAATGACCAGCAAATACTTCCTATTTGGGTGGTGTTATGGGGGTAGGGCGGCCCCGTAGACACTTTTTCCGAACATTGATATCAGATTCGCGCTTTACTTTCATAGACCTTTAATTTGGGCCCCATATTGCTATTGCCGTAAATTTGTCTTCTTTGGGGAATGTTCTCGGGGATGGGCGGCCCCCAAACACTTGGTCCCACATCTGGATATCAGATTCGTATTCTATACTCAAATACCTTTTATTTAAGTCCCATATTGCCATGGTCAATAAATAAGTCCCGTTTGGACTTATTTGGGGTTGTTTTGGGGAAGGGGTGGACCCCCAGAAATTTGGTCCCAAATTTGGATATCAGATTCGTATTTTACTCGCCAATAACTTTCATTTTAATCCCATATTGCCATGGTCGGTAAATATGTCCGATTTAAAGGTGTTTTGGGGGTTGGGTTGGTCCCCCACACACTTGGTCCAACAATTCGATATCAGATACGTTTTCTAATCTTTAATGCCTTTCATTTGAGTCCCATATTGTCGTGATTGGTGTATATATATATTTGGTAGGTTTTGGGGTGGGGCGCCCCCATCCGAAATTTGGATACCAAATTTTTGTTTGAAGTTTACTGTAAGAGAGCACACAAAATTTGGCTTAAATCGCACCACCCGTCTTCGAGATCTGGCGTTTCTGAAAATTAGGACAAGGGGGAGGGTCCGCTCCCTCTTCAGATATCAAAAAATTTAGTACAATTTTTCCACCACGGGATCATTATGCACCATCAGTGCAAATTTCAAGACAATCGGTCCAGCCGTTTCTAAGTCTATAAGAAACACACCAACAAACACAAATTGATTTTTATATATAAGAAGATTATCAGCAAAAGATTTCTGCATAAAAATATTCACAAAGCCACATGGCTATCACCCGATCAAAACTCGAGGAATCAAATTGATCACATTGTGATAGATGGAAGGCACTCATCCAGCCTGTTAGATGCACGATCGCTCCGAGGAGCAAACATAGATTCGAATCTTTACCTTGTTGCAGCAAGAGTTCGCACCCGTTTAAGCATGGCGAGGAAAGTACGATCTGACACTGCGCGGAAGCTGGATACTGAAAAGCTGCAAACACAACAGATGGCAACGGCATACTCCACTCGACTGACCCAACTGCTTGATGAAAGCACTCCTTGTTCTGATCATATAATGGGGCAGTGACAAACCATTGCCCACTCCATGGAAAATGCCGCTAAATTCGTACTTGGAAACCGGAAGCCTCCTCCTAGAAACTCAAGGTACGACCAAGAGTGTTGAGATGCTACTGAAGCCAAGAATGCGGCATACAGAGCAATCTTGCAATTAGTAGCAAGGCGCCAGATTAAGGAGAATAACAGGTGAAATGGAGGGAGGAGAAACGTCTATTCCGCAGAAAGAAAAAGGAAATTGAAGGACGTGAGTGTGAACGAATTGAGATGTACAGGAGTCAGAATGAAGTCCGAAAATTCTACCAAAGAATTAAACATCAGGCACATCCTCCTGCAGAGACAAAGAAGGAAATCTGGTAACTGACACAGTTAGCATGCTGAGGATATGGAAAGAACATTTTACCCAACTGCTAGTGCCCGATGTTGGCGTCAAAGAGGATACCGCAGATCCAATCCCTGATGATGGTATAGAATGTTTACCTCCTAGTCAGAATGAGGTCCAAGTAGCAGTGACCCGATTGAAGTACAACAAAGCAGCAGGAGTCGATGGGCTACCCGCTGAACTATTTAAGACCGGTGGCGACACGCTGATAAGGTATATGCATCAGCTTGTCTGTGAAATCTGGCTAGAAGAACGCATACCCGTTGATTGGAGCCTCAGCATACTATGTCCCGCACACAAGAAAGGCGACAAGACGGAATGAGCCAACTACAAAGGAATAAGTCTTCTCCCCATCGCATACAAGATACTCTCGAGCGTGCTGTGTGGAAAAACCAATCAATACCAAACGAGGTTGCAGGCAAGGAGACAGCTTATCGTGTGATCTCTTTAATATCCTGCTGGAGAAGATCATACGAGATGCAGGTGTGAATAGATATGGCACACTAATCACAAGAGAACACATGCTATTCGCCTATGCCGACGACATCGTCATCAGCCTCTGAAAGAATCGAAAGAGAATCAGTGAAAATGGGTCTGCCAGCACATGGAGATAAAATGAAATGGATTGTATCAACTGTACAACCAATCAGATAAAGAACCACAACTTTGAGATATTCAGCAACTTTATTTACCTCGATACCGCCGTAACCGAAACGAATGACACCAATTTTTAAATAAAGCAAAGAATAATACTGGCAAACAGATGCTACTTTGGTTTAAGGAAGTAGTTTAGAAGGGGCCCCGGTAACCGACTTGGTAGCGTGCTCGGAGTGCCAGTGCGGGGGTTGGGGGGTTCGATTCCCAGCCTTGGTCTGTCGCTATTGCGGTATCACATAAATTTGTCTAAGTGTGTCTGTGAAGGACTGCCACTCTTACCTAACCTATCCTAAGCAGTTTAGAAACAAGGCCATCTGTCGACAGACGAAAATTACAGTGTACAAGACACTGATACCAACCGTGTTGTTATATGGTTCTGAGGCATCGATACTTGTGAAAGCATATGAGGCAGTGCTTGGAGTATTTTAGAGAAAGATTCTTCGTAAAATATATGGACCAGTTTGCGTTAATAGAGATTATAGGCAACGAATGGACCTCGAGCTGTATGAACTGAATGACGACAATTGCATAGTTACACGTATCAAAATACCACGGTTGAGTTGGCTAAGTCATGTTGTCAGAATGGAAGAAGAAGCTCCAGCAAAAAGGCAAACACGGTGGTACAAGCAAACCGGGATGTACAAAAGCCCGATGGAAAGATCAAGTGATGAGAAACACCTCGAAACTTGGTGTCAGAGATTATAAAATGAGCGCAGAAGATCAAGGCGCTTGCAATGCTATTCTTCGTTCGGCTAGTGGAACAAATGTTCTGTTATAGCCAATCAAAGTAATGTAATATGTTGTACAATACTGGCGGCAAGCACGAACCCTGTGGGCATCCAGCACCTATGTCAAACAATCTAGAGTATTTCGACCCTATGTAAACCCTTGAAAATAGGAGATATTGTATGATCCGTATAAGCTTTGGAGAAGCCTTCACCTCAGCGGTGGAGTATTTCACAGTATTCTCCATTAAAGTAGAGATAATCCTAGTTTTCTTCCTGACTATTTTGGTCAAATACCAGAAGACATTCCGTTTGCAACGCATCGAAATATCGATTTCCGAACTTTCAAAGTTTATATATCCTTGATCGTTGTAAAATTATAAAGCGATTTACCGAAGCCCGTGTATCTATCCGTCCGTCTATTATAATCATGCTATAGCCTTCAAAAAATTTAATATTGAGCTGAAATTTGGCACAGATTCGTATTTCACTCGTACATAGGCTATGTTCTTAGTAAGACTAAATGAGATTATACTTGGTAATAGCTACCATAGAGAGCGATTTAGGGTCTTGGGTCCAAAAAAGCGCATTTATTATCCGAATTTGCTGAAATTTCAAACGTTGGATTTTTCTTGCCAAATATGGTCCCGATCGGACAATATTTAGGTATAGCTGCAAAATAGACCATCTCCCGGTATATGGTCTCAAGGCCATAACATGGGCAATTATATCCGGGCATTTATTTTCAAAACGCCCAAGAATTTGGAACAGTGAGTTGTGGTCTAGATCGTACTATATTTGGATATAGTCGCCAAATAAATCGATATGGCGATTTTGGGTCGTAAGCTTTCATTGAAATTCGGAACAGTAAGTTCTATTAGACCCCTTGACATCCATGCCAAATATGGTCTTGATTGAGTATTGAGTATTAAAGTATAACTGTCATATAGACCGATTTCCAGGTGTAGAGTAACAGGTCATTGAAGTCGTATTTATTACCCGAATTCGCTGAAATATTAACCACCTGGTCGCTCGATATAGGGACCGAGTACGACTTTAGTTAGACGCAGCAACGAGAGGTCTTTCCCATCCATGCCAAATATGGTCTCGCTATTGGGCCTTGTAGAGCCATAACTCATAACTCAGGCTTATTTTTTTATCCGATTTCTTTGAAATTAGAAACAGTGAGTTGTACAAAGCCTTTTGACATCCTCATCGACATGGTAAGAGTTAACTTTCATTAAATTGTTATCGAAAACTTATTAAAGAACCTTGCACGGTTACTCTTTATAGGTTGAGATGGGCGATGGGTAAATACCCAAAAGGTATTTACCCGGTAAATTGGGTAAATTAGGTAAATACCTTGGTATTTCCCATTTATACCCAAAAGCTGGGTACTTATAATTATGCAGATATCTCAGGTAAAAAAAAAATTTACAAACAAGTTTTGATGATTTCGTATACTTTGTATATAAACCTGATCTTCTGATCTCATAAAATCGGATTTAAGTTATATATAGCCGCTATATAGCCCGATCTCCAGACTTAAAGTCTTAAGGCAACAAATTGGTAATATTTTATCCGATTTCGATGAAATTTGGCAGTTCTGGTAGACCACAACCCGTTTCTGTGAAGTGTGGTTCGGATCGGACTATATTTGGATATATTGGGTTGCCCAAAAAGTATTTGCGAATTTTTTAAAAGAAAGAAAGAAAAAGTTGCCCTTAGACCGACCGCCCGTTCTCCCGATATATAGTATTGAGGCCATAAAAGATCCATCTTTTACCCGAATTCGATGAAATTCGGCACAGTGTGTTCTGGTAGACCCCTACCCATTCCTGTCATATGTGGCCCAGATCAGTCCATATTTGGATATAGCTGCCATATAGACCGATCTCCCGAAATAGTGTAAGGGGCCTATAAAAGGAGCATATTGCATCGGATTTCAATGAAATTTGGCACAGCGAGTTCGTGCCAAATTTTATCAAAATTGGATGAAAAATTACCAATTTATTGCCTCAAGACTTTAAGTCTGGAGATCGGTCTATATAGCGGCAATATAACTAAAATCCGATTTTATGAGATCAGACGATCAGGTTTATATACAAAGAATACGAAATCATCAAAAATTGTTTGGAAAATATTTTTATGTCCAAGAAATCGGCAAAATTATAAATACCCAAACAAGGTATTGAGGTTGGGTATTTACCCGATAGAAACACATCTCTATTTATAGGTAGAAACTAAATAGGATCAAGCAACACACTTATTTTTTAAATTTGGCTAGGAATTGCTTCCAGTTTGTGATTAAGAATTAAAACCAGATAATCCGTTTTTATACGGGAGAAATATTAGACATGTAAGTTGGATGTTATAGGAGAAATCATTATGCAAAATTTTAGCCAAATCGAATAAGAATTGCACCCTCTAGAGTCCTAGGAAGTAAAATCGGGAGGTCGGATCATACATATGTGAGTTTTTTTAGTTAATAGACTGTTTCAGACCACACTTGGCAAAAATGGTGGAAGTCGTAGAAGAAATTATGCAAAATTTCAACCAAATCGGATAAGAATTGCGACCTCAAGAGGCTCAAGAAATACAATACAATAAGATCGGTTTATAGATGGCGATCAAGAATATATATAATTGTGTTGAATATTGCTTGATGTTGTAATTGTAAGGGCAAAAATAATATGCATATCTCTTGCCCTATGAAAAATTGTCGATTTAATTGTGAAGAAGAGGGAGCGAGAGTGGAGCGGAGCGAAGTAAAATTTGCCGGATTGCCGAGCGTGCAGCGGAGCGGAAAATTGTTTGCCAGAGCGGGAGCTGAGCGGGAAAAAGGTACCAGCCCCGGAACCCTGAATCTTATACTATCATAAAACAATTTAATAATATTTTCCGCATAATTTTCATTCTACGAAATTCAAATAATTTATTCTTATATTGATTTCACCCTAATGTCCCAGTACACAACAATGATATTGAACTGATAAATACTCCTCCAATTGTTGAGCCTAAACGTATTGTTTTGAATCACTGGAGGCACGAGCCACTGAGTACATGAATGAAGGCCTGGTTGCCTGTCTGCTTGCTTGCTTGCCTGCATGGATGGTAGCACTGATATGAAGTCAGACCAACAAATACAAAAAAAATAAGGGAACGCACAGACGGACATATAGACAAATTACTCTGTAGGTCTATTATCTGTACAGGATGGATGGTTGCATGCATTCATGTGTACATTACGCACACGAGTTGGCGGAAAAGTATTTATAACCTTAATTTGTTTTATTGTTTGCATGTGTGCGATAGTAGAAGAGTGTGTATGTGTTTTCGATTATAAAATGCGTATACATGCGGAAGTAACGCACTCGCTGAACTGCTCCAGCCCTCAAAAACCACCATTTAGACAGAGTACTACAAAATTGGAAAAAGGAGAGAGAAAAGGGAAAAATGATTTTAATCTAGAGAAAAATGCACAAAACCAAAACTTAATACCAAACCTTAAAACTATTTCAATTAATATTGCATATAGCTCAAATATCTAAGCATCGAATTGCCATGTGCAATGTTTGTTGGTTATGAGCGTTTTTCAAATACAATGTTTTCAAACACTTGGCTCATCATTACCAAGAGCACCACATACTATGTAACACGAACACTTCACTATGTGCAGATGGACGAAGGCATGGAGGGTGCTTGGGTGCCCAAGGACAGTGTCTAGAAAATGCACTCTAGAGGGTTATAATAGACAATGAAACAAAAGATTTGTGAGGCTAAAATTTTTTATAACCTGAAGTTGTTTTTGTTTTTGTTTTCTGTCATTATTTTAAGTTTTTAGACACCGTGTCAGAATGCACAAACCATCGCTCTACAAATGCTGTTGAAGTAGAATGGCACTGACGCCTTCACGTTGTACCTCATGGTGCATACAATAGGATGAAGAGAGAAGAGTACTTGAACCTGCCGCCGAGTAATTGTTGCTATTTGGTGATGTTGTTGTTGTTTCTGCGGCATTTACACATAATCATTGCTAGAATCAGAGGTCAGTGATCTTAAAATAATAATAACAGGCGGAAGGCATATTCTTGTGTATTGCCGCAGCCATCAGCACCTATTTCCATAATTAACCAATATGGTATATTAAATTCTGCAAATTTCTGAAGTAATATATTCGTAATCAGAAGAGAAAGCTGAAAAAACAGAATGACGAACAAATCCAAGCATATAGTAGGTTATATTGAGAAACATCTGGATAGATACATAAGGAAACAGACGGACGGACATTACTTTGCCCAAAAAGTAATTGCGGATTTTTTAAAAGAAAGTAAATGCATTTTAATAAAACTTAGAATGAACTTTAATCAAATATACTTTTTTACACTTTTTTTCTAACGCAAGCTAAAAGTAACTGCTGATAACTGACAGAAGAAAGAATGCAATTACAGAGTCACAAGCTGTGAAAAAATTTGTCAACGCCGACTATATGAAAAATCCGCAATTACTTGTTGGGCAACCCAATACATGCACAAGGGCGGATAAAACAATTGGACGGATAACCCAACGGACTAACAACCAAAGTGGACAGATAAACATAAATTCGTAAAGGTGGACTGACGGAAATTAAATCAGCATGTTTTTTATTCATTGTTATTGTTCTTTTTCAATTTTACAGATTTTTATACCCACCATCGTGTGATGGGGGGTATATTGATTTAGTCACTCCGTTTGCAACACATCGAAATATCTATTTCCGACCGTACAGAGTATATATATTTCGGGTCGTGGTAAAATTGAGATGAAATTTGTCACAGATACGTCTTTTTAATGCACGCTGGCTAAGTTCTAGAATGGGCCGAATCGGACCATATTTGGATATAACTGCCATATAGACCGATTTTCCGATAAAGGGTCTAATGCCCATAAATGTTTTATTTTTCATCTGATTTCACTGACATCTGATCCAAATATGGTCCATATCGGACTAAATTTATATATCGCTGCCATATATACCGATCTGCCGATAAATGGTCTGAAGCCCATAAATGCTTTTTATACCCTCCACCATAAGATGGGGGGTATACTAATTTCGTCATTCTGTTTGTAACTACTCGAAATATTCGTCTGAGACCCCTTAAAGAATATATATTCTTGATCGTCGTGACATTTTATGTCGATCTAGCCATGTCCGTCCGTCTGTCCGTCCGTCCGTCCGTCCGTCTGTCTGTCGAAAGCACGCTAACTTCCGAAGGAGTAAAGCTAGCCGCTTGAAATTTTGCACAAATACTTCTTATTAGTGTAGGTCGGTTGGTATTGTAAATGGGCCATATCGGTCCATGTTTTGATATAGCTGCCATATAAACCGATCTAGGGTCTTGACTTCTTGAGCCTCTAGAGTGCGCAATTCTTATCCGATTGGGATGAAATTTTGCACAACAACTTCTTATGATATTCAACAACTATGCCAAGTATGGTTGAAATAGGTTCATAACCTGATATAGCTGCCATATAAACCGATCTTGGGTCTTGACTTCTTGAGCCTTTAGCGTGCGCAATTCTTATCCTATCAGAATGAAATTTTGCACGACGTGTTTTGTTATGATATCCAACAACTGTGCCAAGTATGGTTGAAATTTTGTACTATGTGTTTTGTTATTATATCCAATAACTGTGCCAAGTATGGTTCAAATCGGTCCATAACCTGATATAGCTGCCATATAAACCGATCTTGGGTCTTGACTTCTTGAGCCTCTAGAGGGCGCAATTCTTATCCGATTGGAATGGAATTTCGCACGACGTGTTTTGTTATGATACCCAACAACTGTGCCAAGTATGGTTTAAATCGGTTCATAACCTGATATAGCTGCCATATAAACCGATCTTGGGTCTTGACTTCTTGCGCCTCTAGAGGGCACAATCCTTATCCGATTTGAATGAGTTTTTGCACGAGGTATTTCGTCATGATATTCAACAACTGCGCCAAGTATGGTTGAAATCGGTCCATAACCTGATATAGCTGTCATATAAACATATCTGGGGATTTGACTTCTTGAGCTTCTAGAAGCCGCAATTCCTATCCGATTTGGCTGAAATTTTGCATGACGTATTTTATTTTTTCAACAACTGTGTCAAATAAGGTTCAAATCGGTTCATAACCTGATATAGCTGCCATATAAACCGATCTGGAATCTTGACTTTTTGACCCCTAGAGGTCGCAATTATTATCCGATATGCCTGAAATTTTGTACGACGGATCCTCTCATGACCATCAACAAACGTGTTTATTATGTTCTGAATCGGTCTATAGCCCGATACAGATCCCATATAAATCGTTCTCTCTATTTTACTTCGTGAGCCCCAATGGGCGCAATTCTTATACGAATTGGCTGAAATTTTACACAGGTCTCCAACATTTAACTTAATTGTGGTCCGAACCGGACCATATCTTGATATCGTTTTAATAGCAGAGCAACTCTTTTCTTATATCCTCTTTAGCCTAAGAAGAGATGCCGGGAAAACAACTCGACAAATGCGATCCATGGTGGAGGGTATATAAGATTCGGCCCGGCCGAACTTAGCACGCTTTTACTTGTTACTTGTTTCTTTTAGTTTTATCAGCCTTATTCACACACATTTAAAAATGAGCTCTGTAAACCGAAAATAGGCAAAATAAGTTTTTTATACCAACCATCGAAGTATGAAGGTATATTCATTTTGTCATTCCGTGTGCAACACATCGAAATATCTATTTCCGACCCTATAAGGTATACATATTCTTGATCAGCGTAAAAATCTAAGACGATCTAGACATGTCCGTCCGTCTGTCCGTCTGTCTGTTGAAATCACGCTACAGTCTTTAAAAATAGAGATATTGAGCTGAAATTTTGCACAGATTCTTTTTTTGTCCATAAGCAGGTTAAGTTCGAAGATGGGCTATATCGGACTATATCTTGATACAGCCCCCATATAGACAGATCGGCCAATTTAGGGTCTTAGGGCCATAAAAGCCAGATTTAATATTCGATTTTGCTGAAATTTGGGACAGTGAGTTGTGTTAGGCCCTACGAAATCCTTTTTCAGTTTGGCCCAGATCGGTCCAGATTTTGATATAGCTGCCATATAGACCGATCACTCGATTTAAGGTTTTGGACCCATAAAAGGCGTATTTATTGTTCGATGTTGGCGAAATTTGGGACAGTGAGTTAAGTTAAGCTCCTCGACATACTTCTGATCGGTTCAGTCAATTTACAAGCTGTTAACTCAGACTCAGATTTTACAAAGAGTGAACCCATTTTCGAGCCTGGACCATCAATTTAAAGATTTATTAAATCAACGGTAGAGTTGCTCTCACTTTGGCTCGTGATGCTTGAAATAAAATGATGATGTCAACATCTCTCGAGTAGGAAGATTACACATGTTCAGAGAACGTGTTGTCCTGGCATACGCGAGGAGATGAGAACCAATTAATTGATTCTAACCGATTCGGCCATTACAGATGTAGTCGCGGACAATCAGCGTTATTGAGTGGAGATTCTCAGTAAGAGACCGGCCGACACTGACTCTAGCCTAAATACCGATTGCCTATGAAACTCGATATGGCAAGGCACGTTATTGGTGCCTTTGAACAACCAAAGGCTATAACGTATCAATGGGGTTCATATGGACCGGAATAAACTTGCTCACCTATGGAGCTTGACGAGGACCACAAAAAAATCTAGCGAATGTGTACCACAGTGGTAGTGTAGAGTAAAAAAGCATTAAGTTCGACCGGGCCGAACTTTGGATACCCACCACCTCGTGTATATATATAAAACACCTTTCGTCACATCAGGTGAAAAATGCATACCTTATGCCCCATAGCAGCTATATCGAAATATGCTCCGATTTGGACCATATACTAATAAGTACAAGTCATTGTTCAATTGTATATAACAAAATATCTTTTTGATAGTTATATCTTAAAATAAACCGATCTGAACCATATACGACACGGATGTCAAAGAGCCTAACATCAGTCACTGTGTCAAGTTTTAGTGAAATCGGATTATAAATGCGCTTTTTATCGGGCAAAGACTTTAAATCTATATGGCGGCTATATCCAAATCTGGTCTGTGGTCTGTGCCATATTGCAGAAGTATGTCGAGGGGCTAAACTTAACTCACTGTCCCAAATTTCGGCGACATCAGACAACAAATGTGCCTTTTTATGGGCCTTAAATCAAGAGATTTATGGCTCAATATGGCAGCTTTATCCAAATCTGGACCGATCCCAAATTGAAATGGATATTTCGATGTGTTGCAAACGGAATGACAAAATGAATATACATCTATCCTACGGTGGTGGGTATAAAAACAAACTAAAGTCATAAGACAGAAATATTATGTCATGTTTAGAGAAGCATGGTGCCGAGACTTGGTCGTACAATAGAGTATTCGAGGAGTTATTGATGAAAAATGAATCCAATTTGATCTCAATTTTATTACTTTCCACCATAGGAAGGGGGTATACTAATATTTATATAAATTTTGCCTCACCCCCAATATTGTAAAGATAGGACCAAAACTGTGGCTACTACATCCTTTAAACTTCGCATCGGGTGAAATATATATAAGGGATCTATATCTAAACACCTTATGCCAAACATTAATAAGTTCGAACTAAAATTATGCCTTCTACAGCTTTAAAAGTCTATATCGGATGATAGATATATTAAGAGCTATTTGTAAATCTGAACCGATTTTTATGAAATGGGCGGACTAATAGGGAGATTGACCTATATGAGAGCCATTGCCGTAGCTTGGGGGTCCATAGGCGGCTAAGCCTCCCCCCAGAATTTTCCTCAACATATATGCATTTGTTTCGTAACACCTAGAAGGAAGAGCGATAAACCCATTGATAGGTATACCGATCGGCTCAGAATCACTTTCTGATTCGATTTAGCTATGTCTGTCTGTCTGTCCGTTCGTCCATGTTAATTTGTGTACAAACTACAGGTCACAATTTTCATCGATCGTCTCCAAATTTGGCACATACATTTTTTTGCGTAGAGATTAGATAAATTTGGTTCAGATATGGATTTAGCTCCCATATATACGTTCATCCGATTTTGAGAAATATTGCAATAAAGTGCTCTTTTCTTAACCGATATGGCAGGAAGGATTTTGTTATGACTCTTAATATCATTGGTGAATTTCATGAAAATCGGTTCAGATTAGATATAGCTGCCATATACATATATCGCCCGTTTTTCACATCTATAGGCATTGGCCAATCTTGCAAAAATTGTGCACAACGCTTCTCGATGGCCACCACAATATGAAAGAAGTTTTGGTCAAATTCGGTTCAGTCTAATTTTGGCAGACACTTTCGGCCGCTATCTCACGAATAAATGCTTCAATGTTATCTTGCGTCAATTAAAGCGGGCTTGTTTGCATAAACATGAGCTTTAACATAGCCCCACAAAAATAGTCTAAAGGCGTTAAATCGCATGATCTAAGTGGCCAATTGATCGGTCCCGAACGTTAAATAAAATGTTTACCGAACTCGCGTCTCAATAAAACCATTGTTACACGTGGTGTGTGGCATGTGGCACCATCTTGTTGAAACCACATGTCATGCAAGTCAAGCTCCTACATTTTGGGAAAAAAAATTGGATATCATCGCACGGTAGCGCTCACCATTTACAGTTACGTTACGATTCGCATCATCTTTGAAGAGGTACGATCCAATGATGCCACCAGACCATAGACTGCAATGCTTCTGGCTGATCATCACTCCAAAATCGACAATTATGCTTATTTACGTATAGATATGTAGAACCAAAAATGAACTTCGTTGCTAAGGAAGAAGAAGCGTGCGACGAACTTTCTTAACAGAGCACGCATTTGGATAATTAAATTGAATAATTTGCAAGCGGTGTTCGTTTGTAAAATGATTCATGATTAAATAATAGACCAAACTGAAGATGTTTGTCAGTGGAACAATATACGTGAGCTGTTTAAACCAGGGTTGCCAAAAAGGTAATAGCCAAAAATCACCCTTAATATATTCGTCAGATTTTGGGTATGTTGCAATAATGTTGTAATTTTCAACCGTTATTACTGTTCGAACATATTTGCTTTGCTCTACTGGCTTTGCTCTACGTTTAATAACCCTTTTGAAAACATCCGTCGAGGTCCATCAATATTGGTTCAGAATTAGTTATAGCTCCTTTTTGTACATATAGGATTGGTGTAGGGTATTATAAAGTTAGCACCGCCCGAATTTTAAATTACCTTACTGGTTTATATCTAACTTTACCAAGGTGTAAAAAATTACACCGCAATATGAAATTTCGATTCCCAAATATACAATAGTGAAGAAAAATTCCTAAGTGAATGCGATCAATATTAAAGGTCCAGTACATACAAAGAGCGATCAAATTTTATGAGTAAGCACTGAAACAATGTTTGACCCAATTTTAACGATTCGAGCCAAAGATTAGAAAACTTAATTTAATCAAAAATTTAAATTTAATCAATTTTCCACCTTTTTAAGGAACTAGTTCGTTGCTTGGACTTTGGAATTTGATGTGAAGTTCGGAGTATCTTGCTTGAAAATAAATTTTCGAATCAGAGCTATATTGGCTTATACAAATTGTTTCCGCCTGAGTTCTTATTGAACGCTCAAGCATGAAATGGGGCACTTGAATGTATCGATTGGTAATCTTATCAATGGGTCTAGCTCTGCTCCTTCTTACACTTAATCAAATTTGTTATTCAAAACAGTAAAAATGATTGCTAAAACAGCAGTTTTTGACTGCTAAAAAACGGGAAGGCAGGTATTAGCAAACATTTCGGTCAGCTAAATCAGCAAACAAAATCTGCTGTTTTGAGTACACAACTCTGCTGAAAAAAATGTGTATGCTACTTTTTATGGTTGCCTGTTACTTGTTTTGATTACTTTAGACATTTTTTAGAAATTTCGTTGGAAGAGATGAGTTTAACTTGTGGAATATTACTCTACAGAAGTTACCTGATCCATCCATTGGTATACATTTCGAAATGTGGTTGAGCAAGCTCGTACTTTTTGTTATTGCTTTACTAATGCCAATATTACTGGCATGGGGTTTGTATATAAATTTAAAGAAATAAGTAAATGCGTGCTATGTTCGGCCAGGCCGAATCTTGGGAATCCACCACCATTGATTCTGCTAAAATATGGGAGCTATATCTAGTTATAGACCGAATTCGACAGTACTTTGCGCAGTTATTGAGAGTCGTAATAGCACTATAACACTATATGCAAAATTTCAGCCAAATCGGATAAAGTGTCAAGAAGTCAAATCGGGAGATCGGTTTATATGGGAGCTATATCATGTTCTTGACCTATTTCAGCCGTACTTGGCATAGTTGTTGCAGATCATAACGGAACATCATGGGCCATCTGCACTCCTCATCGACCTATGGTTGCCCAAAAAGTAATTGCGGATTTTTCATATAGTCGGCGTTGACAATTTTTTTCACAGCTTGTGACTCTGTAATTGCATTCTTTCCTCTGTCAGTTATCAGCTGTTACTTTTAGCTTGCTTTAGAAAAAAAGTGTAAAAAAAGTGTATTTGATTAAAGTTCATTTTAAGCTTTATTAAAAATGCATTTACTTTCTTTTAAAAAATCCGCAATTACTTTTTGGGCAACCCAATACATCAATATTAAGTATGTGCGCAAATTTTCATGCGGCTATCTTTACGCGTTCGACCGCTATCGTATACGGATGGACATGGCTAGATCGCCTCAGAATATCGAGACGATCCAGAATATATATAATTTATTGGGTCGCAGATCAATATTCCGAGGTGATGCAAATGGACTGACTAGATTAGCATACCCCATCCTATGGTGATGGGTATAAAAATGGAAATTTATATAGTCCCTGAAAGAATGTTTTATGATTTCGCTTTCGCTCTTCTAACCTAGCAATGGAATTGCCTATCGCTGGTATGCAACCTCATATGAACAACTCTCTGCATATTTCACAAATGAAATCCAAGTTTTGTGATTCTGCATGTTAACCTTCAAGTTTGACGGAGTAGAAAAAACGACGAACATTTCTCACATTTGAATTGCTTGGAGGCATCCTGATGATGGCTCATCATCTGTTGGTTCAACTGCTATTGCAATAGGCATTAAAATATCATTGCGGACTCGTGTACTCGCGTGGACTTGCATTTAACCGAAATTTGTCACAGAAAGAATGTCTGTCATTACACCAAAATACATGCATTAGGAAAAGTACAGCTAATAGACAGGATTGTCGAATGTGGTTAAGGTGGTATTTGTATCATAGATGCGTTTTCGCTATTAATACGATTCAAATACAACATACCAACGCACGGTCCTTGAAGCCATTACACCTAATATGGTTGAAAAGTCTCCTAACCAAAGGCGAAACACAGGCAAAAAAACTTGAAGAATGAAAAATTCGACAGAGCCCGGCCAGTATTCGAACCTGGGCACACGGAGCAACAGCGAGAGCTTAATGTGAGCTAATGTGGGTTGACTAGTGTGAGCTATGAATGCAAGGGCCGATTTGCGATATAACTCGATATGCCGTTTGCTGCAGGGTCACCATTTTCGTACTCGTAGCTTTACAATAATAAAATTCCTATGCAGATTGTCTTAGAAAATTATTTTTATACCCACCACCGAAGGATGGCGGTATATTCATTTTGTCATTCCGTTTGCAACACATCGAAATATCCATTTCCGACCCTATAAAGTATATATATTCTTGATCAGCGTAAAAATCTAAGACGATCTAGACATGTCCGTCCGTCTGTCTGTTGAAATCACGCTACAGTCTTTAAAAATAGAGATATTGGGCTGAAATTTTGCACAGATTCTTCTTTTGTTAACCTTAAGCAGGTTTAGTTCGAAGATGGGCTATATCGGACTATACCTTGATATAGCCCCCATATAGACCGATCGGCCGATTTAGGGTCTTAGGCCCATTAAAGCCACATTTATTATCCGATTTTGCTGAAATTTGGGACAGGGATTTGTGTTAGGCCCTTCGACATCCTCCGTCAATTTGGCTCAGATCGGTCCAGATTTGGATATAGCTGTCATATAGTCCGATCCTCCGATTTAGGGTCTAAGGCCCATAAAAGCCACATTTATTATCCGATTTCGCTGAAATTTGGGACAGGGATTTGTGTTAGGCTCTTCGACTTCCTTCGTTAGTTTGGACCAGTCCGGTCCAGATTTGGATATAGATGCCATATAGACCGATCCTCCGATTTAGGGTCTTAGGCCCATAAAAGCCACATTTATTATCCGATTTTGCTGAAATTTGGGACAGTGAGTTGTGTTAGGCCCTTGGATATCCACCGTCAATTTGGCTCAGATCGGTCCAGATTTGGATATAGCTGCCATATAGACCGATCCTCCGATTTAGGGTCTTAAGCCCATAAAAGCCACATTTATTATCCAATTTTGCTGAAATTTGGGACAGGGAGTTGTATTAGGCCCTTCGACTTTCTTCGTTAATTTTGCCTAGATCGGTCCAGATTTGGATATAGCTGCCATATAGACCGATCCTCCGATTTAGGGTCTTAGGCCCACAAAAGCCATATTTATTATCCGATTTTGATGAAATTCGAGACAGTTAATTGTGTTAGGCCCATCGACATCCTTCGTCAATTTGACCCAGATCGGTCCAGATTTGGATATAGCTGCCATATAGACCGATCCTCCGATTTAGGGTCTTAAGCCCATAAAAGCCACATTTATTATTCGATTTTGCTGAAGTTTGGGACAGTGAGTTGTCTTAGGCCCATCGACATCCTTCGTCAATTTGGCCCAGATCGGTTAAGATTTTAATATAACTGATATGGGACATATGTTATGAATTTTTAATCGAATCTTGATGAAAGGCGGTTTAGATATATACCCGAGGTGGTGGGTATCCAAAGTTCGGCCCGGCCGAACTTAATGCCTTTTTACTTGTTATTATTATTATTGTCAGGATTGCAAACCTTGCCTTAGGCGCCGTTAATGAAAATGCTAGACTACAGCTCCCGTAAACTCTTTCAATTAAATTAAATTGTTTTGTTTCCAAGTCTAAGTGCTTAAATTGTGTAATATATTCCCCGCATTTTATACAATTACGCTTATCTTTGTCTACAATCACAATAAAAAAAATCAATTAATCCTACCATTCTTCGTTCTTTGCAGGTAAGCGAAACAAATACATTTTTTCTCTTCATGGCATATGGGCTTAGGGGTAAGTTTGCATTATTACATCTAATTTTCTTGCATTAAGTTGCAAGAATATGAATGATTGATTGTTGAGGAAATTCCCAGAGCATTTATTTTGCCTCATCATTTTTGTTTACATCTGGCATTTAAAATACTAAATTGAATCGTGCTAAATCCTTGAACCAATCGTCACTGCATGGGGCCAATATTGTTTTTAGCAAAGTGTTCCTAAAGATAGGAAGAATACAAAGTGTGGAATCATTCGACGGCCAAAAGTAAAGGCAGGGGGTAGTTATACTTGGATGAATTTATTATTGCAAAAATTGGCATAATCCTTTATTTGAAGGCATTGTAGGGTTGTTACTTTTGTTTTTATTAAAAAAATGTTTTTTTCTATTTATTTTTGTCGATATCCTAACTGGAAATTTGTGAAAATGGGTCTGGAAGTAAATGGAGATAAAACGAAATGGATGGTATCAACTCCCAAAGGTCCCTGTACAACTGATCAGATAAAGATAATGGAGAAAGTTGGGAACCAAAACTTAGAGATAGTCAGCAATTTTTCCTACCTCGGCACCGCCGTAACCGAAACAAATGACACCAGTTTTGAAATTAAGCGAAGAATAACACTGGTAAAACAAGGCCACCTCTCAACAGAAAAAGATAACACTATGCAAGTCACTGATGCTAACCGTGTTGTTATGTGGTTCTGAGCCATGGGTCCTTGTGAAAGCAGACGAGACAGTGCTTGGAGTTTTTGAGAGAAAGATTCTTCGTAAAAAATATGGACCAGTTGGCGTTAATGGAGAATATAGGCGTCGTATGAACCACGAGCTGTATAAGCTTAATGACGACGATAGCATAGTTACACGTATCCAATCACAACGGTTGCATTGGCTAGGTCATGTTGTCAGAATGGATGAAGAAGCTCCTGCAAAGAAGTCTTTTTTGAAGGCAAACACGGTGGTACACGCAAACTGTGGTGGGAAACACCTCAAAACTTGGTGTTAAAGATTATGAAATGAGCGCAGAAGATCGATGCGCTTGGAACGCTATTCTACGTTTGGCTAGTGGAACAAATGCTCTGTCATAGCCAATTAAAATGAAGTAAGTAAATTTATTCTAGCAAAATTTTGAAAAACTGTTCTTGAAAGACTACGAAATATTCTCTAAAGACAAATTTTCTAAAAAAAATTCTCCAAAGACAAACTTTTTAAGAAATTTTTTCTAAGACAATATTTCTAAGAAATCTTCTCTAAGAACCAAATGAACTATGCAATTTTTATTAAAGTCAAATATCCTAAGAAATTGTCTCTAAAGACAAAATTTCTGAGAAATTTTCTCTAATGAGAAAATTTCTAAGAAATGTTCTCATAGAAAAATTTCTAAGAAATTTTCTCTGAAGACAAAATTTTTAATAAATTTTCTCTAAAGACAAAACTTCTAAGAAAATTTCGCAAAGAAAAATTTCTAAGAAATTTTCTCTAAACACAATAGCATCTCCGATCATTGAGCTCGTCTCAAAAGAAAAACTAACAAAAAACACAACATTTTTATAAAAATGTCTCTAAAGACAAAATCGCTAAGAAATTTTCTCTGAAGACAACATTTTTAAAAAATTTTCTCTGAAAACACAATTTCAATGACATTTTGTTTAAAGACAAAACCTACCAAATATATATACACCAATCACGGCAATATGGGACTCAAATGAAAGGTATTTATGCTTAGAAAACGTATCTGATATCGAATTGTCGGACCAAGTGTTTGGGGGACCACCCAACCCCCAAAACAGCCCTAAATCGGACATATTTACCGACCATGGCAATATGGAACTCAAATGAAAGGTATTTGCAAGTAAAATACGAATCTGATATCCAAGTTGGGACCAAGTTTCTGGGGGTCCACTCCTTCCCCAAAACACCCACCAAACAGGACGTATTTACTGACCATCGCAATATGGGGCTTAAATAAAAGGCGTTTGAGTGTAGAATACGCATCTGATATCCAGACGTGGAACCAAGTGTTTGGTGGGACGCTCATCTCCAAGAACATGCCCCAAAGACGACAATTTTACGACCATAGCAATATGAGACTCAAATGAAAGGTCTTTGGAAAGGTATTCGGGAGTAGACCATGAATATGATGTCAACATTCGGGACCAACTGTCTAGGGGACGTCCCACCACCATAACAACCCCCAAATAGGACGTATTTTCTCACCATGACAATTTGGGTCTTAAAGAGAATGGAGCTCGCTATTGATAGTTTTTAGGGCCCATACCTCTTAAAGGTAAAGCACAAATCTGATATCAATGTTCGGGAAAAGTGTCTATAGGGCCACCCCACTCCCATAACACCACCCAAATAGGAAGTATTTGCTGACAATTGCAATTTGAGGCGCAAATAAGAGAGTAGAACACGAATTTGATATATATCTTTAAAGCCAAGTCACTGAGATGCCGCCCCATTCCCCAAAACACCCCTTAAACTGAACATGTTTGCCGACTATGGAAAAATAGGGCTCAAATGAAAGGTATTCGGGAGTAGACCATGAATATGATGTCAACATTCGGGACCAACTGTCTAGGGGACGTCCCACCCCCAAATAGGACGTATTTTCTCACCATGACAATTTGGGTCTTAAAGAGAGTGGTCGTTATTGATAGTTTTTAGGGCCCATACCTTTTAAAGAAAAGGCATTTGAGATTAGAAAACGAATTTGATATCCAATTTTAAGACCAATGGCATTTGAGAGTATTTCACGATGTTGATAATTTTTAGGGCTAAAAGCTTCTGGGTATCAAATGACCGGTATTGGGGAGAAGAGCGCAAAATTTATACCCACTTTCGGCACCAATTTTCTGGAGGTCTACCGCTTTCCCATATGGGGCTCAAATAAAGGAGTTTGGGAGTAGAATACGAATCTGATATCCAAATGTGTGACTATGTATTTGGGGCACCGCCTTTTCCTCAAAGAGTACAAATTTACCGACCATGGTAATATGTGGCTTAAATGAAAGGTATTTGAGATTGGAAAACTAATTTCATAACCAATTGTTGGAGCCAAGTGTTTGGGGACACTTCATCCCTTTTTTTTTAAAGAAATTTTCTTTAAAAACCACAATTCTATAATATTTTTCCCATAGACAAAATTTCCAAGAAAGTTTCTCTAATAACAAAATTTTTAAGAAATTTTCTCTAATAACAATGTTTCTAAGAAGTTTCCTCTAAAGGAAAAATTCAACAAAATTTTCTCTTCTAACAAAATTTTTTAGAAATTTTGTCGTTAGAAAAAATTTCTTAGTAAAGTAAAAAATTACAAAGAAATTTTATCTAAAGGCAAAATTTCTCTTATACTATAATATTTTTGGATATATTTTTAAGGAAAAAATTTTTAAGAAACTTTCTCCAAACACACAATTTTCAAGAAATTTTCTCTTAAGACCAAAGTTTAAAATACTACTTCTTTAGTTAAAATTTCAAAAAAAAACATTTTTTCTAAGGACAAAATTTTTCTTAGCTGAAATTAAAAATTTTCTCTTAAGAGACAATATATTTTCTCCTAAGACAAAATTTCTAAGAATTTTCTTCAAAGAGAAAAAATTCTAAAAAATTTTCTCTTTAGGCAAAATTTCTTAGAAATTTTGTCATAACAGAAAATTTCTTAGAATTTATTTCTTTAGAGAAATTCTTTTAAAAATTTTGTCGCTAATGACAAAATTCTTTCTTAGAAATATTTTCTTAACAGAAAATTTTTTTTTATAAATTTAGAGAAAAAATTCCTCCATCGACAATATTTCTTAAAAAATTTTCTCTAAAAACAAAATTTTTAAGAAATTTTCAATAAAGAAAATATTTCTAAGAAATTTTATCACAAGACAAATTTTCTAAAAAATTTTATCTAAAGACAAATTTTCAATTATATTTTTTTTTAAAGAATTTGTAAGAAACGTTCTCTAAAAACAAAATTTTTGAGAAATCTTTTCTAAACACCAATTTTCTAAGAAATTTTCTCCACGGAGACACCGGAATCTTGGAATAATGAGGATACAGGATACAAGGGTGGTAATTATACCAAAGCCCGGCAAGGCAACTTATGCGACACCAAAGGCCTACAGACCTATAAGCCTTACGTCCTTTCTTCTCAAAATCATGGAAAGTTTTGTGGATACCATGATGATAAAGAGTAAGACATCCAGCAAACTGCTCAAATAAAAACAGCATGCCTATGTCAAGGAAATGTCGGTGGAGACTGTCCAGCACGAGGTTGTGCATAAAATAGAAGAATCCTTCGATGCCAAGACATACACATAGGCGGACCGACACATTGATCTAATTCTTAGACCAGTACCGGCTGGATCGGGTCCTTAGAGACCCGAAATCATATGCAAAGGAACAGGTGGATAAATTGCGGGTACCATGAGATATACATACGGAGAAAGTGGCACAGGTCACTCCACAGGGCGCATTTGGGTGACCACCATAAATAACCTATTACAGATGCTGACTGAGTAGAGACGATGTTACAATACTTCTTAGGGGTAAGGCTCTAAACCAGTTATGCAGAAGGGCCGAAAATGTCTTGCATATGGCATATGACTGGGCTAGACCCTGCGGTCTCAATGTTAACCCAGAGAAGACTGAAATATGCCCATTCACGAGGTAGACGAAGGTGGGCCAATTTGACGCACCACGTTTCCTCAACAAAACGATATCGATATCTGACAAAGTCAAATACTTAGGAGTGATCTTGGATAGGAAACTTAATTAGAAGTGTCACATTCAGAAGCGTATTGAGAAGGCTCACAGATGTTGGGCGTCATGTAGATTGGCCGTAGGCTCGAGGAGCGTGATTAGATCAATATTTACTTACGCCTCAGTAGTTTGGTGAACAGCTATAAAGAAATAGTGGAACGTAAAGGCAATATAACAGGTTCAGAGATGATGTTGACTTGGCATAGGCGGAACGATGAGGACCACGCCCATTAGGGCACTGGAAACTATTCTAGATATCCGACCCATTGACATACAGATTAAGAGTGAGGCAGCCACTGTGGCTATGTGACTTAAGGCGATGGGAGAATGGATTGAGGTTGAGATCAGGTCATTCCATCGCGGTATAATCCAGGGAACGATAGCAAACCTGGAAGGAATAGATGAGGTTTCCCATTGGATACCTGAGACGATTCTTGAGGTTGAGTGCGAGGCACTGCTGCCAGTCTTGGATTGACGGAACCCAAGTATTGCCGTCTGGAAGATCGTGTAACACGGATGGATTAAAGCTAGAGGACCGAGTGGGCCTGGCCTACATTGAGAATCCAGGGACTGAGATCTGTTTTAGACTGCCTGACCATAATACGGTCCTGCAGGCGGAGATTCGGGCAATCACGGAATGCGTGAGGTGGTGTGGGGCTAACGCGAGGATGTCTAGTATGAACATCTTTACGGACAGTAAAATGGCCATGAAGGCAATAACATACGGGACGGTAAAGTCACGAACAGTCTTGCAATGGGGTGATCCGGATCGTGAGAGGACGAGGCTATTACAGAAAGGGAAGAAGTACGTAAGAATGAGGTCAGTATAGATATTGATATCAAAACGGGGCACATAGGACTACGAGCTCACTTATGCAAAATCGGTGCGGCAAGTGATAGCATGTATAGGGAATATGGAGAAGATGATGAGACGTTGGAGCATTTCCTATGTTATTGCCCGGTTTTCGCGGATAAACGACACGTGTACTTAGGTGGGGACACAATACCAGACATGAACCAACTTATGGGAGTGGTATGGACAAAAATTTCTATGAAACTTTCTCTTAAGACAAAATTTTTAAGAAATATTCTCTTACGACAAAGTTTTTAAGAAAAATTGCCAAAAATTTGCTCTTAAGACAAAATTTCTGAGAAAATTTCTCAAACGACAAAATTTTTATGAATTTTTTTCTGACAACAAATTTTTAAGAAATTTTCTTTAAACAAAAAATTTCTAAGAAACTTTCTCTTAAGAGAACATTTTTAATTTATTTTCTATGAAATTTTCTCTAACGAAAATTGTAAAAGAAATTTTGTCTAAGAATCTTGGAATTTTTTTCTCTAAAAAAAAATTTCAAGAATTTTTTCTAAAGACAAAATTTCTATGAAATTTTCTCTAAAGACAAAATTTCTATGATTTTTTTTATGACAAAATTTCTGTAAAATTTTCTCTATGTCCGTCTATCAGTTATTTTCACGCTGGAGCTCCAAAAATTAAAATTAAATGTCTAATCTAGTCATTTTTTGTTTATGACAAAATTTCTATAAAATTTTCTCTATGTCCGTCTGTCGTCCGTCTATCAGTTATTTTTACGCTGGAGCCCCAAAAATTAAGATTAAATGCTGAAATTTAGGACAGATTTGTATTTTGTTCATACAGTTAAGTTTTTTTTTTTTGTGTAAAAAAAATCAAAAATTCTAATGAGTGAGATTTCATTTTTGTTGCCTGCAACAAGGCGGTGAAGGTTTCTATTTAAAAAAAAAAAATAAATATATTGCGATGGTCAGTTTAGGTAAGGTTAGAGTGGCAGTCCTTTATGGACTCACCAAGACAATTTTAAGTCCATTGTGATACCACAGTAACGACAGACCAAGGCGTCTGGTGGCAGTCGAACCCATGACCCCCGCACGGGCAACCCGAGCACGATACCAACTCCGCTGCCGGGGCGCCTTAACAACTATAAACATGCCTTGAAATAAATTTGAATTTATAGGGCTATCAAACTGTTTCTCTTGAGTCTTTTCTAGTCTAAATATATGGTCTATGGTGAATGTACTTGTTCTGAAGCCGCATTTATAACGCCAATATCTCGTTGACTTTAGAATATAGTCTCCCTCACGCTACGCCCACAATGTACCTATGTGAGATGGGAAGGAGACTTTTTGCTTTGCTACTGGTACACACTATATTGTCTCCTTTCCTGTGTACGGATCATGCAAATTTTGCCTTTTAACATTCCATTAAGGAACATGGACAAACTAATCCCACATCTATGAGTGCTGCCCGATTGAAGTTTCGGCTCAATTATAAGTGGCCTACTTTTCAAAACCTCGTCCGAACGGCGTGCGACACCTCTTTGGGAAGAAGTTTTTACATGGCATGGTACCTCACAAATGACGCCAGTATAAATAGGGGATAACCAGCGCTGAAATTTTTTCTTTCCCACAACCATAGGATGGCGGTATATTAATCTAGTCATTCTATTTGTAACACCTCGAAATATTGATCTAAGACCCCATAAAGTATATATATTCTTGATCGTCCCGACATTCTGAATCGATCTAGCCATGTCCTTCGTCTGTCAAAATTACGATAGCGGTCGAACGCGTAAAGTTAGCCCCTTGAAATTTTGCACAGATACTAACTATTGATGTAGGTCGTTGGGGACTGCAAATGGCGCATATCGGTTTAGATTAAGATATAGCCCCCATATAAACCGATCTCCCGATTTGACTTCTTGAGCCCCTAGAAGCCGCCATTTTTGTCCGATTTGGCTTAAATTTTGCACATAGTGTTCTGTTACGTTTTTTCAACAACTGCACTAAGTAAAGTTCAAATCGGTCTTTAACCTGATATAGCTCACTGACTTCTTAAGTGCTTACAAGCCTAGATTTTTGTCCGATTTGGCTAAAATTATGCATGCGGCGTTCTGATACGACTTCCATCAACTGTGTCAAACACGGTCCAAATCAGTCTATAATCTCATATAGCTCCCATAAAACCGTTCTCTCGATTGCCTTGGTCGGTTCCTAGTAGCTTTAATTTTTGCTGGTTTGACAGAAGTTTGGTATGTAGAATAAAGAATGCCCTTAAACTAATTATACCCTCCACCATAGGATGGGGGTCATTCTGTTTGTAACTCCTCGAAATATTCGTCTCAGACCCCATACATTATATATAATCTTGATGTTCATGACATTTTATGTCATGACCTTGTCCGACCGTCCGTTTGTCTGTCGAAAGCACGCTTACTTTCGAAGGTATAAAGCTTGTCGCTTGAAATTTTGCACAACTGCTTCTTATAGGTTTAGATCGGTTGGGATTGTAAATGGACCATATCGGTTCATGATTTGATACAGCTGTCATATAAACCGATCTTGGATCTTGACTTCTTGAGCCACTTCAGCCGATTTGGCTGAAATTTTCCACGAAATACTGCTCCAAGTATGAATAAAATCGGTGCATAACCTGATATAGCTGCCGTATAAACCGACCTGGGGTCTTGACTTCATGAGCCATTAGAGAGCGCAATTTTTCGCTGAAATTTTGCATGACGTGTTTCGTTTCGTTACTTTCAACAACTGTGCAGAGTATGGTTCAAATTGGTTCATAACCTGATATAGCTGCCATATAAACCGATCTGGGATCTTGACTTCTTGAGCCTCTATAGGGCGCAATTATTATCTGATTTTCTGGGAAATTTTGTACAACGGCTTCTCCCATGACCTTCAACATACGTGTCAAATATGGTCCGAATCGGTCTATAGCCTAATACAGCTTCCCTATAAAACGATCTCCCTATTTTACTTTTTGAGCCCCTAAAGGGCTCAATTTTTTATTTGATTTGGCTGAAATTTGACACAATGACTTCTACTATGGTCTCCAACATTCATTCCATATGGTCCGAATCGGACCATAACCAATAGCATAGTCATTCTTTACTTTTATCCTTTTATTTCCTTTGTTTGCCTTAAAAGAGACTTCGAGGAAAGAACTCGACAAATGCGATCCGTGGTGGAGGGTATATAAGTTTCGGCCCGGCCGAACTTAGCATGCTTTTACTTTTTTGCATCCGATAAATCGGACAGATTCTCAAAGAAATGAGAAGCTAAAGTGGAACTCCTTCCGACTGCCAGTGCGGGACACACACACAGAAGGTTTTCTATAGTCTCTTCTTCTTCGATGTCCTCACAGCTTCGGATGAGTCGTTGCTGGCAACATTTAGTCTATCAGCATGTTTTTCGATTAGACAGTGACCTGTCATAATGGACAGAATGACTGAAACATCTCTTCTAGCCAGTGACAGCAAAACGGTAGATCTCTTCAAGTCTAGATTGGGCCACATAGTTTTGGAATTCTCACAGCCTCCTCTTTGTGACCATCTATCATTCGTTGTCCTTCGGGCCTGTTCCTGAAAACTTAGCTTACATGTCGCTAGAGCAACATTATATCTTAGTCATTCCACCACTTCCTTAATTGCAAGGATCTCCGCCTGATACACACTGCAGTGGTCGAGTAACCTTTCCGATATGACGAGTTCTAGTTCTATAGGGAACACCCCAAAGCCCATCTGTACGTCTAGTTTGGAACCATCCATATAAAGGTCTATGTAACGAAATCATAGTTGCAATCGGTTCCAACGGGAATAGTGGTACATTAATCATTATCAAAAAACAGCTCAGGTAGGGTGTATTCTACACTGTCTGCAACATCGAATATTGTATCAAGGATAACACAGTGTCCGTAGCCGCCACATGACCAAAAAGAAAACTCCCTTAGCCTCACGGCAGTTGTCGCAGCAATTTGTCTTGCCACAATGTCCGGAGGTACCAGATGTAGCATTAAAATAAGTGCATCAGATGGTGTCGTCCTCAGTGTGGCTGTGATGCACAAGCAAGCCATTCTCTGGATCAGGTTGAGTATTGAACAGTAGGTTGACTTTTGAAGCGCCGTCCACCAAACCAGAACACCATATAGCATTACAGGTGTGACAACTGCGCGCTCTAAACCCCCAAATTTTGTCAATGGCTCTCTTGTAGGTATATAGGGCAAGAGTTGCCTTGCCCTTTCCAAAATGTTTGATTTGAAGTTCAATTTTTTGTCCAGCAAAACACCCAAGTATTTTGCGCTTTCTGTTCTCTCTTCCCAAGGAGACAGGTGCCACTCTAGGCAACTTGTATCTCCTGCTGAAAAGTACTACTTCTGTCTTGCACGGATTTACACCTAGACCACTTTCGGTAGCCCACTTTGCTGTTGCATGTAGAGCTGCCTGAAGTATATCGCTTAGAGTGCTGGGAAACTTTCCCCCAACCGCAATTTCCACGTCATCAGTATACGCGACCACTTTTACACCTTTTTTTTTCCAGAGACAATAATATATTGTTAATGGGTATATTCCAAAGTAGAGGAGACAGTACACCTCATGGAAGTGTTCCTCTGCTGACCCGTTTTCAGAGATCCACAGATCCCAAGCCTGCTATAATGCATTTTTTAGCAAGTAAGTTATTAAACAACTTTCTTACGGTAGAGTTGATGCCTATTTACTCCCACTCCTTCATGATTGACGTCGGTTTTACAATTTTGAAACCACCTTCAATGTCAAGAAATGCTACTATTGTCTATTCTTTGACAGCGGGAGGACCCTCTATATAACCGACTAGGTCGTGGAGGGATGTTTCAGTTGATTTACCTTTACTTTATCCTTGCTGCTGCCGCGACAGACGATCTCCAGGGATCTTTGCACTACGATATGTTTATATCAACCTCTAAAGAGTCTTCAGAATAAAGGATGACAGACTATTAGGACGAAACACGTTCGCTTTCATATGGTAAGGTTTTCCTGCTTTCAGAATGAGAACGACCTTAGTGTCCCTCCATCTCACAAGTATATATGACATGCTGATACAAACAGGGTATATCTCCCTAAGCCAAGGAACCAGTCTATCAGGCAAAGCTTGTAATTCAACCGGTGATACATCATCAGGGCCTGACGACTTAAAGAAGTCGAAATTTCTTCGCTCCCAAAGGATTTTCGCGCTGACACAACTTTTTTAATAACTTTCGACGAATGCATACCAGTGACAATTTTTTCTGGTGCCACTTTGTCCTGGGAAATGTGTATCAACAAGTAGTTCTAGTGTTTCCTCACTAGCCTAGAGGTCTCATATGTATCCTCCACGGAGCTGCAGAATTCCACCCAAGATTTGTTCTGAGGTTTTTCAGCTCGCCCTTATATTTTCTCAGCTCAACCTTATAGATGTCCCAATCGTGTGGTGCTCTTGTGGCTTTCGCTGTGTTGAAGAGTTTTCTGCAGTCCTTCCTTAGGCCAACCAGCTCTGGGCTCCACCATGGCGGTCGCTGTTTGTCCCTTGGCTAGGCACTAGGACATGCTGACAAAAGCGAATCATTCAGGGCCTTCGTGATCCGCTTTACCATTATGTCTATATCTTCTACAGTTGCCACTTCCTTTTCTGGTCTAGAAGGGATACACGTGCAGAATTTGTGGCGAAATTTATCCCAATCCGCCTTTTTCTGTTTAGCAGCGGGACTACTTCTGCCGTATTTTCTCCAAGGCTGAAATTAATATAAGGATGACCAGAGAAGCTGTGGTCATCCAACACTTCGCAGTCGCATATTTTTGCTTTTATAACTTCTCATACAAATATAATATCGAGTACCTTCTGTCTTGTCCTGGTTATAAAGGTCGGTTTATCCCCTCTATTACAAATCGGCAGATTGCAACCTATATTCGACAAGCAGCTCACCCACTTCATTGACATCCGAACTTCCCTTCGTCTGGTGATGTGCATTAGCATTACTTCCTACAATGAGGCTCTTCTTCTCTATATAAGCGGCTTCAACCAATAACTTAATGTTTGAAGGCGGCATCTCTGTGTGCCGTGTGCCATATATAGGGAAGCCAGCCAGTAATGAGACGTATTTATTTTAAGACTGGCTACTACTGAATCTTCAGCGCTTAGCGACGGAAGAAGAAAAACATTTAGACTACTCATTGCAAGAATACAGGCTCTCTGTCTTGCACGTTTTATTTTCTAAAACAAACATTTTAATATTTCGGGCTTTAGTTAGTTATTTTCTTAGCTATTTCATTTTTGTTTTGATATCTGCAAATATTTTTTTCAGTGTACCTACAACCTCGTACAACAACCGATAATATATTTGTCATTCTATTTTGCAACATGTTTCACGTCCCTTTATCCTTGTGACATCTTGTTCTTTTACTTGTAAAAATTCAATAATAATACCATGTTCAAGCATTGCAATGTTTTTCGAATGACCACTTTAAACAAATCACAATTCAAAACATGAAACGGAAACTGTAGAAAATTATGCCCTCTATGCAAAAACTAAGGAACAGCATCACTTAGAAGAATAAAAACAACAACAACCGTTCCAATTGGAATGAGTATGATATGAAGTACTCATAAATAAATGGGGGAGTTTAAAGGACAACGCTAGTGAGAGAGAGAGAGCAAGAGAACAGAGCCTAACCACAGCGAATTGCTCGCAGAAAGGGGAAAACTCTCCACAAATGCTTCCAGTGGGAATATACCTTTGAAGGTATAATGGAAAGTGGGGAATTTCTCCTTACATTGGAATGAAAGAGCGAATATTAAGGAGAAACACGTGTGAGAGTCTCTCTCGCCGCATATCATAGCCCGTGATGATAAGTAGGGGTAATGGTGGTGAGTTTCAAGCCCTTTGTGGCTGTAAGGCTTATGCGAGAGTTCAAAGCACTACTATTAACTGTGAATTTAGCAGTGACAGCGAGAGTTAATATAATATATAAACTAAGAGGAATAACACAATTCTCTGAGAATGTTGTTCTTTTTTCCTTAGCTCTATACACCACACCATTTAAAAAAGGTATGAGAATATTTTTGAGAACATTTTTCTGACGAACATTGATGAGTTTGTGACATTTGTGTGTGATGAGAGTGGGGTGGACGGGTGTTTGTGACTGTATAAGATAAGGTAGGATGTTGAGAAGAGCATAGAACTTTGCAACTGAGAAGAAAACCCCCAAACACCAACAGCAGCAATCAAAACATGCATACACAAGGAATACGAGAAAAAAAGATAAACAAAAACAAAAAAATATAATACATGTAAGAACTGTAACAAATCTGTGAGAAAAAGTATCTAATATTATAAGTATGTCATAAAATTGCTTACTTTATATAGTAGTCGTAGATGAAGAGTATAGTATATATCCATGCGTATTTAGTATATAAAGCTCATATATTCATACATATAGGGGCAACACATAAATTTTATGTATCAAAACAAACAGGTTTTGCCATGGTATGGGTATGGGCATGGGTGGAATGAGTGGATGGATGGTGAGCGAATGAATGGTGAGTAAGTGTGAGTGAGCATTGGTGTTGCCTAACCGCCTGTCTGCCTGCCTGCTCGCCTTCTTGCTTTCCTCTTGTGCTGTTGTTCTCGAGTGCATTTGATTGTGTGTTTCAAAGTATGGAGTATAGGGTATACATGGTATCCATGTGGATACCACGGGTACCGCCCAAATGATTTTCACCACAAACACGTACACTAACCCACACTGACAACCAAGGAATACATAAACTTAATAGTCAACGTCACAGACACAAGCAACAGTATTGAGTTCACATCTACTACGTACTATATGACATAGGGAGTCCCTATTACTAACACACACACACACACACTTAAAAGACACCTACGCCATCCCTTATGAGTGATGGAACATAACACCGCTAACTTTTTAAGGGATTCTTATTTTTGTTGTTTTTCGCCATGTCGTCGTAAGCCAAAGAATATGGTGGAGACAACTCCTCAAATAAAAAATCACATTAAAGTCTTAAATTTCTTGTAAAGATGAAACGACCTAAAAAATCAACAACAATAACAACGATATCAGCAGCCACAGCAGCAGCGGGCAGCGTCTAAACAATGACAGTCCTTACAACGTATGGTGTGCTGTAGTCAATGAATAAACAAGTAAAGATTTCAGCATCACCAGAGGGCGCCACAGATATTGATTTTTTGTGTTAATTAGTGAGGAAGTTACCAGCCAGCCCAGACCAATGAACATTTTATAGCCAAAAGGTTTTATTTAAAAAGAATGCTACATAAATAAGTTTGGCTACATCAAAAATTTAAATTAAAGTAAATTTTAGAAATATAATGGGGACACGGAGAAAAAACGGGTAAGAGGGAAGAGAACTGAAAAAGAACACCAACAACTTATAAGATATTGGCAGGTTTTCAAAATAATAAAAAACATGATTTTGATGTGATGATTTTTTTTTTTTTTTTTTGTAATATTATGCACCAGGTTCTAGTGAAAAATTGGTTTTTTATATCCTACACCACTACTGCATTTGTTTGTAACACCAAGAAGGAAGAGAGATAGACCCATTGGTAAGTACACCGATCGACTCAGAATCACTTTCTGAAAAGTAATTACGGATTTTTTAAAAGAAAGTAAATGCATTTTTAATAAAACTTAGAATGAACTTTAATCAAATATACTTTTTTTACACTTTTTTCCTAAAGCAAGCTAAAAGTAACAGCTGATAACTGACAGAAGAAAGAATGCAATTACAGAGTCACAAGCTGTGAAAAAATTTTTCAACACCGACTATATGAAAAATCCGCAATTACTTTTTGGGCAACCCAACATTTAGCTATGTCCGTCTGGTCGCAGTTTTCATCCGATCGTCTTGAAATTTGTTACAGGCATATTTTTCGGCCTACAGACGAAGCCTATTGAAATTGGAAAAAATTGGATCATATTTGGATATAGCGTCGCCCGATTTGCAGTAACAATCTAATAAAATGGTCATTTGTAAGGAAGGATTTCCTCTTGACTCTCGACATCACCGGTTGATTTCATGGAAGTCGGTTCAGATTTAGAAGTAGCTCTAATATATATATTGCCCAATTTTAACTTCTAGAGTCACAGCATGCGCATTTATTGACCAATCTTGCCAAAATTTTGCACAACGCTTTCCTCAATGTCCGTTTGTGACACCTCGAAATATTGATCTGAGACCCCATAAAGTATATATTTTCTGGATCGTCTCGACATTCTGATTGGATCTAGCTATGTCCGTCTCTCGAAATCATGATAGCGGTCGAATGCGATAGCCGCTTGCAATTTTGTACAGATACTTTGTTTTTATGGAAGTCGTTGGGGATTGCAAATTGGCCATATCGGTTCAGTTTTGGATATAGCTCCCATATAGACAGATCTCCCGATTTGACTTCTTGAACCCCTATAAGCCGCAATTTTTGTCCAATTTGGCTGACATTTTGCATGTGGTGTTCTGTTATGACTTCCAATAACTGTGCCAAGTACGATCCTAATCATTCTGTCACCAGATACAGCTCCCATATAAACCGATCTCCCGATTAGATTTTTTAAACTCCTGGAAGCCACAATTTTAGTCCGATTTGGCTGGCTGTTTTGTCTTCCAACAACTGTGCCATGTACGGTCCTAATCATCATACAGCTCCCATATAAACCGATCTCCCGATTAGATTTTTTAAACTCCTGGAAGCCAAAATTTTAGTCCGATTTGGCTGAAATTTTAATAACTTTCAATAACTGTGCCAAGTTCAGTCCAAATCGGTATATACCTGGGAGATTGACTTCTTGAACCCATACAAGCCCCAATTTTTGTCCGATTTGGCTGAAATTTTTCATGTAGTGTTTTGTTATGACTGCCAACAACTGACGTATGTACGGCCAAAATCGGTCTATAACCTGATTTAGCTGCCATATAAACCGATCTCCAGATTTGATTTCCTGAGCCACTGGAAGTCTCAATTTTTGTCCGATTTGGCTAAAATTTTGCACATAGTGTTTTATTATGGCTTTCATGTAGTGTTCCTTTATGACTTTCTACAACAAGTACGGTCCAAATAGGTCTATAACCTGGTATAGCTCCCATATAAACCGGTCTCCCGATTATCTTTGTTCGGTTCGTAGAAGCTTTAATTTTTGCTGATTTGACAAAGTTTGGTATGTAGAATAAAATTATGCCCTTCAACTAAATTTATTTTGTAAAAATGTTTAGCAGAATCCATTGCGGTGGGTTCCCAAGATTCGGCCTGGCCAAACTTAACATGCTTTTACTTTTTTTCTTTGACTTCTGCGATTTAAGTACGAAAAGTAACCCCAAAGAGATTTATGTCAGGCATTATGACCTACTCATGCTATAACTTTCCGTACCTAGTTGGCATAAGTGCGTCCGTAGTACTATGTGACCCGAAATGAACAATGCTGAGCTTCTTTCTACTTCCTCTCATAAATATCCTCGTATTCTCAACATCCGGATCACCCATAGCATTTCTTCGTCCTAAAGACCATTTCACAGTTCCACATTCCCACAGCGCCCTTAACTCGAACTGCGCCCTTGACTCAAAAGGCTTCGGATTCACCAAATCTTCTGATGGCATTCCTCTGGCTTCCACTGCAAAATCGCCTGCCATATCATTCCCTCTGACTCCACTATATCCCTGTGCCCAAACGACACGGAAAGACCCATCCTCATAGAAGTAGCAACATTAGAAGTTTTCGATATATGTAAAAATAAATATCGATGGTATCGATATTATTGTTAATTTCCTATCACCTATATTTAAAACGAAAATGAGTACTAAAAATCAGGAAAACCAAATTTAATAAATTTTGGAAATCATGAGGGAAATCATTGTACAAAACTTTTAGCAAATCGTATAAAAATTACACCTCTATAAGCTCAAAAGTAAAATCGGAAGATTTTATAAGGAAGCTTCATCAAGTTATGGCCCTATTTGAAAGTTAGTTGAAATATTCAACAAGAAAGACTATTGAAAAAAGTATGATTGGGATACATTCACGATTGGATCCCAAACTTTTTTTAAATTTTGCAAACAGTGGAATCTTGCCGTTAATAAAAAATCATCCAAAAAAATAGAATATCGATAGTGCCATCGATATTTTGCCAGCTTCGCATAGATGACGTTAATATCTTTCTTCCATTCCGAAACTGTACACGACATTACCGCGCTATTATAGCCCTGATGGCCAATTTACTGTCCGTAATGATATCAACAAGCGATATCCTCACGTTAACAGCATATCACCTAACGCATTACGTGCTGTCCCCTTTCTGCGCCAATAGAACCGTATAATCAAGGTCTCAATAAAGACCGTCATGCCCATGCTGCCATTCAGATTTGATCTATCCATATAGCATGAACTTCCAGATGCCAATACCAGAGTTCTGTCAGCAATGCCTCGCACCTCAAATGGATCTCAGGTATCCCATCCAGGATACCTTCTGGGTCGGCTCGCTAAACCGCGATGGTATGACCTGCTTCTATCCTCTATTCATTCTACCATAGAGTTAAGTCTTGTAGCCGCAGTAGCTGCCTTATACTTAATCTACATGTCTACACTCGACGTCCTCGCGTTAAAACCACACCACCTCACGCATTCCCAGATCACTCGAATCTCCGCCTGCGGGACCAAATTATGGTCAGGCAGACTAAAACAGTCCCTGGGTTCTCAATGTAGACCCCCAGGCCCACTTTGCCCTCTAGCTTTTATCCATCCGTATATCACGACCTCCCAGACGACAATACCAGGGTTCCGTCAATCCAAGACTGTGTCGCTAACAGCAGTGGCTCGCACTTGACCACAAGTGTCATCCCAAATATCCAACTGTGGAAATAAGTCTGCCATTTTCGAATGGGCCTCCAAAGTTGGTCACCTCGGCCCTAAAAATATTGTTCGGGCTGGCAAAAGCGCATTTATGGTCCGATTTTCCAAAAACCAAAAACATGCTATCTTTTATAGTGTCCAAGAAAATCGACATACAATTTTTTTTAAATTTTCGGGTCTATTTGGTTGCTTGTGAAGGTATTCTGAACCGGTTTTACTTTTTTGGCATTTTTTTGTAAAAAAGGGGTAAAGGTTCATTGTTTCGTCTTTATACAGAAAACTTGACCTAATACTATCAGTTGTGCTTACTGTAGTGTAAAGAAGACTTAATATGGATGTGTTTTAAGTGTAATTTTAATAAATTTTGTTGAATCTAGTAGGTGATATGTGAAGAACAATATTGGCATTTTTTCCAAAAAACTGGATTTTGAGAACTCGAAGAGTTTGAGTTCTCAAAATCCAAAACTAAAACCAATTTTATAACATATTTTTATTGCCCCATGTAGTTCCTAATAGCGCGCAAACATTTTTTTGATCCATCCAATGATTGAATTCTTTAAGGCTATTTTGCTTAAAAATGCCAATTTTGCAAACATTTTTCCCCAAATTGGGAATTTTGGGTATTTTTGTCTAGAAATGTGGGTAAAGTTTATACTCATATTTTTATACCCATCACCGAAGGATGGGGGCAAATTCATTTTGTCATACAGTTTGCACCGTCCGCCTGTCTCTTGAAATCACGTTACAGTCTTTAAAAATAGAGATATTAAGCTGAAACTCTGCACAGATTCTTTTGTTTGATCATAGACAGGTTAAGTTCGAAGATGGGCTATAGGCCGATCCGCCGATTTAAGGTTTTAGGTCCATAAAAGCCAAATTTATTATTCGATTTTGCTGAAATTTGGGACAGTGAGTTGTGGTAGGCCCAACGACATCCTTCTTCTATTTGGCCCAGATCGGTCCAGATTTGGATATAGCTGCCTACACACCGATCTCTCGATTTAAGGTTTTGAACCAATAAAAAGTGCATTTATTGTCCGATTTCGCTGAAATTTAGGACAGTGAGTTGAGTTGGGGCCTTCAACATCATTTCTCAATTTGGTCCACATCGGTTCAGGTTTAAATATAGCTGCCATATAGACCGATCTCTCGATTTAAAGTCTTGCCATATAGACCGATCTCTCGATTTAAAGTCTTGGCCCTTTAAAAGGCGCATTTATAATTGGACTTCGCTGAAATTTGACACAATGAGTTATGTTAGACTTTTCGACATTAGTGTCGTATATGGTTCAGATCTGTCTATATTAAGATAAAGCTACCAAAAAGACCAATATTTTGTTCCACAAAATTGAGCAATGACTTTTACTATTAGACCACTCAATGTCCATGCCGAATTTGCTCCAAATCATATTTCAATATAGCTGCTATGGGGGCATATATTATCCTTTTTTTCACCGGATTATGACGAAAGGTGGTTTGCATATATACCCGAGGTGGTGGATATCCAAAGTTCTGCCCGGCCGAACTTAACGCATTTTTACTTGTTTAAGTAGATATTTATCTACAAAACGATGTCTCTATCGGTTTCAATTTTATAATCATTTCAATTTGAATTTTATTTTTCTCGAAATTAAAAATGGTGGGCTCATTTTGAGTTTTACTCAAATAATTCGAAATTAATTTAATATTTTGTTTAAAACTTGAGCATTTTATTATAATACACGTCTTGACGTTTCCATATTTTTTTATGAAATATTTTAAAATATGAGCACAAGTTTCTACCTAATGTGGACCCCTCGGCGATTTTCCTATTCATTCACAACAAATACGCATTCGGAAGATTTAAAAGATGAGAAACTCAGTTTGCGATTTTTGAACGAATAGAGATATATCTATGAAATTTGAAATAATTGGAGAGAAGATATTTGTAAGACAATATGCAAAATTTCAGGGCTCCAAAAGGCCTAGACTCTATTTGCTGGCTCTCCGTTTAGGTCATCACCTACAAATTTTTGCTTGCACTGCGAAATTTTCATTTATGGTCCGATTTCCGTGTTTCTCAAGACCTATAAACAGCATAACATTTTGTGCAAAATATCTCTAATGGAAATGGAGATATTCGAATTATAAAATTATTTTTACCAAGTCTGACCTAGTATGTTGTGAATTGCGAAGAAATTTGTGAAAAGATTTTAAAATTAACTTAAAGATTTAGATTGCTGGCAAAATTTACAATAATTTTGATGCATCACATTAGCATATACTATTATTCTGTTAAAAGGATAAGTAATAAAAAAATTTTAAAATCGTACCGTAAATGGGCTTTTGGTAGGCCGAAGGACCTTTTGTAGGGTCGAGGAGACCAACTATGAAAGCCCATTAATGAAATTTTGCATAAGCAGGTTTACACTTCAGCTAAAGCCATTTAAACTTCATGAATATATCCGTTCGATAATGGCAATATATTTTTTTTCCATCCCAATGTTTGTCGCTTTGGTTAAACTGCAATGGTATGACCTGCTCCTATCCTCTAGCCTCTTTTAGCCGCAGTAGCTGCCTTATATATAATCTGCTTGTCTATGGGCAGTTTATATAGAATTGTCTCCAGTGTCCTAGGAGGTGTGGTTCTCATCACCCCACCTATGCCAAGACAGCAAGTTCTTTAAACCTGTTATAGTGTTCTAAAGTTCACTGAATATCCATCGGCTTACTGCATAGCGGTACCTTAATGAAAACAAATTTTACATAACTGAATATCACAAAAATCTATGCAGCAAAAATTACTCTAATAGTGACAATTTTATGCTCTCCACCATAGGATGGGGTTATACAATCATCGTCCTTCCGTTTGAAACACATCGACATATTGATCTGAGACCTAACACTATATATATTGAATATGTATGTTAGTGTGATGACTTTTTGAACTTCTTGAGGTTTTTTTTTATCTTATCTTAAATAAAAACTCATCAAAATATGAGACAGGGAAACTAAATAAGTTGAATAAAAGCCATCACTCTAATAAGTATTCGACATGGATTTTTTGCCTACACTACTTTTCTTTGGGTATTTTTTGAAGGCCACCGTATCGCAGAGGCGAGCATGTTCGCCTATGACGCTGAACGCCTGGATTCGAATCCAGGCGAGACCATCAAAAAAAATTTTCAGCGGTGGTTTTCCCCTCCTAATGTTGGCAGCATTTGTGAGATAATATGCCATGTAAAACTTCTCTCCAAAGAGGTGTCGCCCTGCGGCACGCCGTTCGGACTCGGCTATAAAAAAGAAGGCCCCTTATCATTGAGCTTAAACTTAAATCGGACAGCACTCATTGATATGTGAAGTTTGTCCTTAATGGAATGTTCATGGGCAAAATTTGCATTTACTTTTCTACCCGGCAAGTTTTTGTTTTTTTTTCTCAAAAATTATTTCCTGTTGCACGAATCAATGAGTTTCTGTCTATTTAACACTTAAATAACATCTATTTCATTAAAATGTTAAAAAAGGTCACGCACAAACATCTTTGAAATTTAATTTTTGTGAAATGTTTTAAATCATTTTGTTCCCGAGTTTTTTTTACGACTCACCCTATATGTAAGAGTTTATCTAATATTAAATAAAAACTCTTAAAAAAAGTCGTCACCCTAATATATATTTTTGATCGTCTTGACGTCCTAAGTCGATTTTACCATGTCCGTTTGTCCATTAGACTGGCGCTGGAAATTTTGTACAAAAACTTCCTATTAATGTAGGTCGGTTGAGATTTGAATGGGCCAAATCGGTTCATGTTTTGACATGCGGCCATGAAACCGATCTTGACTTCTTGAGCCTCTAAAGGGCGCAATTCTTATCCGATTCGGCTGAAATTTTTAATCCGTGCCAAGCATGTTCCAAATACAAACCGGTCTTCCGATATGACTTATTGAGCCTTTTAAAGGCGTAATAGTTATTCGGTTTGTCTGAAAGTGCGAAATTTCAGACAAGCCGAATAACTATTACGGAAAGTTTTTCTATGGTGTCCAACAGCCGTGCCAAATATGGTTTTAATCAGTTCATAATCTCAAAAATATCCAAAATAATATAAGCCGGCACTCAGATTTGATTTCTTATGCCTCTAGAGAGGGTAATTACTATACTTTGGCTAAAGCTAGAAACGTGGGATTTTTGTATGACTTCTAACAGCCATATCGGTCTTTAACTTGTTAAATCTCCTACACATTTGAAAAAGTCATTTAAAGAACTAGTCGCATGCGATCCATGTACGAGGATACATAAAATTCGACCCGGCCGAACGTAATGCTTTTACTTGTTTTCTAATATTCTTGCTAGGATTCAAACCCAAGCTGCTGTACTCCATAGATGTTTTATTATACCCACAGCTAAATAATTTTTTTAAAAAATAAATTTCGTTGCATACTTTGTAGGGTATATTATAGGTACACATCTATTATTGCATACTTTTTTGGGGCTACTCCATTTTCTTCTCTGCTCCTCTGCTGTCCTCTAGTGTGTTGATCATATTTCTAACATATATGATCACCACGCAAGATCAAAAAAATGTTTAATTTTATTTGACATTTCAAAATAATTGGATTTAAAATCAAAAACAAAGATAATTTCGAATTCTCTCTTATTCCAATACTTTTGCAGCGTGCCTTCTCAATCATTAACTGAACCCAAAAAATACCACTGTTTCATAAATCACCATTCAATCAACATTTGTATTTGGCTTTCTGTAGCTCAAATGGTCTCTTCTACTGCACGGTACAGGTTGACTGTATGTCATTTTGGTATTACCAATACATATGCTACATTACATTTCACTACATTATACATTATATCTCACGCTTTCTATTAAATCTTTTTGTTATTGTTGTTCAAACATTTTGTTTTTACCACCGTTCATCTCCTAGAGATTTATAAAAAAAAAACAAGTCAAAAGGCATTAAGTTCGGCCGGGTCGAACTTTGGATACCCACCACCTCGGATATATATGTAAACCATCTTTCGTCATAATCCAATGAAAAATGCATAATTTATGCCCCCATAGCAGCTTTATCGGTTATTAAGAGGTCTAATAAGTACAAATACAAATCGAGAGATCGGTCTATATGGCAGCTATATCCAAATCTGGACTGATCTGGCCCAAATTGAAGAAGTATGTCGAAGGGCCTAACACAACTCACTGTCCCAAATTTTGGCGAAATCGGATAACAAATGCTCCTTTTATGGGCCCAAGACCTTAAATCGAGAGATTGGTCTATATGGCAGCTATATCCAACACAGGACCGATCTGGGCCAAATTGAAGAAGGATGTCGTTGGGCCTAACACAACTCACTGTCCCAAATTTCGGCAAAATCGGATAATAATTGTGGCTTTTATGGGCCTTAGACCCTAAATCGACAGATCGGTCTATATGGGGGCTATATCAAGATATAGTCCGATATAGCCCATCTTCGAACTTAACCTGGTTATGAAAAAGAAAAAAAAATCTGTGCAAAGTTTCAGCTCAATATCACTTTTTTGAAGGCTGTAGCGTGATTTTAACAGACAGACGGACGTGGCTAGATCGTCTTAGATTTTTACACTGATCAAAAATATAGGTTTGGAAATGGATTTTTCGAAGTGTTGCAAACGCAATGACAAAATGAATATACCCCCATCCTTCGGTGGTGGGTATAAAAATCCAAGAACGGAGAAGGAAAACAAAAAAACATAGAAAAAATGTTTTAATAAAATGCTTACACGTAAAAATTGATGCGACGATGGCGACGATGTTATGAAAAATAGGTATGTAGAAAATATCACACATACACTTACACACATATACATTTACACTTATTATTCTTGCAAATTACAAAGCCATTTATATACAGGAGGAGGCTACTTATAAAGCTCTTTAATATTTTGCATTGTTAAAGTCAGTGTGTAGTTTAAATTTTGTTTCCTATGAGCTGAATGCCAACTAAGGAATATGATAATTTGTTGGTCTTCGATTGGTAATTATGAAAGCAAAATTGAAAATAATAAAATAAAATTTCTATTTGCAAAGAATCAAAACTTGTGCCATATCATCATATATTTTTTTATATGGTGCTTTATGTTTGTAAGCATGTGATTAATTCCCAGATCTATTTTGAGCCAATAAAATCTTTAAATGGCAATTTCATTTCGTTTCAGTTCTAATCAATACATGTGCACGTACGTTTGACCCAAATACCATTTAATCTGTCTTTAAATTCCTTTAAATGCTTTTTATGCCCCTAAAAGCTTGCTACGATTTAATATGCGTTTATACAAACGCCATGGCCATGCAGAGCCATGCTCACACATACACATAATTTTTATTACGCCCATTGTTTTCCACTTTTATTACAATGTCAAGAAACAACTGAATGAAAAAAAAAAACACAATAAGAAAAAAGGAAGAGGACAAGAGAAAAAGAAAAATATTATGGCTATTTTATTTAACTTATTACTTTGACTTCTCTGGGTCGGCTGAAAAGGGAAATAGGGGGTAGTGAGGAGAAGTGGGATAAAGCGATAGGAAGCAGTGCAAGAAAGATGATGATAAGAACATAGCAACAAAGTAGCATACGTTCAAGGCAATCTCTATCGATGTTGGTGCTGGTGGTGGTGATGGTGTTAAAACCTCATTATATATCATTTTGATATGATGGTGTTCGTCGAGGCGCTCCACAAGTAAAGCAACAGTTACGCCTAACTGTATACATTGTGGATTACTGTGCCAAACTGACACTACTTCACTTTCCCTTTAAGAGGCAAAGCATAAGGAAACATTTGCCAACACGCATACTTACACTAAGTAGTAGTGTTTGATAAACATAAATTCAATATTGTTGCCGATAAATTTACCACACAAGTTAGCTGTCATCACATAAATAAAACACAGTTCCAGCTCATGAGCTATTGGAAGTTTTCAAAAGTCGTTAGCAGGCAAAATGTTGTTTGAATGAAAGCACTTACTTTCAAGAAGAGTTTAGAATACTCTATAGAGTTATACACAAAGTGATAAAGAGGGAAATTATAGATGAGAAACAAAGCGTAAGAGCATTAAAGAAAATAAAAAGTACCCAAAGGTTGCCCAAGAAATAATTGCGGATTTTTCATATAGTCGGCGTTGACAATTTTTTTCACAGCTTGTAATTGCATTCTTTCTTGTGTCAATTATCAGCTGTTACTTTTAGCTTGCTTTAGAAAAAAAGTGTAAAAAAAGGATATTTGATTAAAGTTCATTCTAAGTTTTATTAAAAATGCATTTACTTTCTTTTAAAAAATCCGCAATTACTTTTTGGGCAACCCAATATATATTAAACGATTACGAAAATGTTTGAACAATGACTTATAACAGATCCATCGTCATATTCGAGCAATATGGCGTAGATCGCAGAGCACTTACTTGCAGCTGTCCCATTTATGATCGATTCATGTAATGCAACTTGCAAAATCCCTACCCAACATACTATATGTGAGGCCCGAATTGTATCTATATGCTATATAGGAGGATCTCTCGACAAAACTTCTTGTGTTCCATAAACTCCGATTTTGAGAAAGTTTGCTTTATAGGCGGATCTCTTGATAAAACTTCTTGGGTTCCATAAAATCAGATTTTGCGAAATTAACTAGACATCCTTCCGTAAATATGTCCATATTTATTATATCCTACACCACCACGGTGGTAGAGGGTATTATTAGATTCTGCTCGTTGATAAATATAGCGATCGATTCAGACTCATTTTCTGATTCGATTTAGCCATGTCCGTCCATCTGCATTCTTGTAATCAAGGTACCGTAACTGTGACTGCGATCAAAGCTTGCATGAAATAATCTTTAAACATTAAATTTTATGGACCGTACCATCGATTCATATAAATAGTTCATGCATTTTTCTGAATTTTATGTGTGTTTTTTTGAAAAACTTTCCTATAGCTGTTAAAAAACACCCCATATATATTTCGGGTTGTTGTAAAATACTAAGGCGATTTAATGATAATCGTGTGTCTGCCCGTCTTCCGTCTGCCCGTCTGTCCGTCCGTCTGTTGTAATCACTCTACAGTCTTCAAATGTTGAGATATTGAACTAAATTTTGGCCCAGATACGTCTTTTTGCTGCACGCAGGTTAAGTTATTGAACGGGTCAAATCGGACCATATTTAGATATAGCTGTCATATAGACCGATCTGCCGATTTAGGGTCTGAAACGCACCAAAGCTGCCTTCATTACCCGATTGCTTTGAAATTTGAAATAGTAAATTTGTTTTAAGCTTTACGACATCAGACCCAAATATGGTTCCGATCGGACTATCTTTAGATATAGCTGCTATATGAACCGATCTGCCGACTTAGGATCTGAGTCCATAAAAGCTGCATTTATTAACCGATTTTGCATAAATTTGGCACAGTGAGTTACTTGTTTCATTTGTCAAAGATCGGTTCAGATTTGGGTATAGCTGCTATATAGACCGATCTCTCGATTTTAAGGTTTTAGCTCCATAAGCTGATTTTGGTGAAATTTGGGTCAATAAATTATGTTAGGATCCTCGATATCCTTGTTTTATTTGACTTGGATCAGTCCTGATTTGCATATAGACCGATTTTCCGATTTAAAGTCTTGTGCCCATAAAAGTCGCATATAAATCGCTATGAAATTTGGTATAGCGATTTGCGTTGGACTCCTCGATTTCATTTTTCATAACGGCCCGGATCGGTCCAGATTTTGATATAGTTGCCATATATACCGATCTGCTGATTTTAAGTTTTAAGCTCATAAAAGATGAATTTATTAACAGATTTCGCTGAAATTAGGCACAATGAGTTGCGTTAGACCGTTCGACACTTGAACCGAATATTTTGATATAATTGCCATATAGATCATATATATATAGACCATATAGTCCATATAGACGATTTCTTAATTTATTATCATGGGCCAATAATAGGCGTGTTTATTGTCCGATTTCGTTGAAATTTTGTATAGCTATTTGTGCTATGATCCGCCACATCGCTATACAATACGGCTCAGATCGACCTAGATTTGGATATAGCTGATATATATACCGATGGAGATCGAAAGATATGATGCATTTTTCACCGTATTGTAACGAAAGGTGGTGGGCACCCAAAGTTCGGCCCGGCCGTACTTGAGGCCTATTTATTTGTTTTTCTTTTAAATATGTCTCCTGAAAGATTACCTAACAGGAAATGTAACTTCGGTACTGAAACTATTGATATTGCTGACAGCGTTAAATATTTGGGAGTTACGCTAAAATGGAAAACAAGATGGAATATAAAATTTTTTCAAATGTGTACGACATTTTTGATCTTTTTTTAAATTTGAAAACAGCAGAACATTTTTGCTGTTTAGCAACAAATTACTTCTGTCCCATTTTCAGTAGATTTTCTGCTGTTTCAGCAAACATTTTTCCTGTCTTTACTAACAAATTTCTCGGAAGTTTCATAGAGGGTAGATCACCTCAGCTTTTGTGAGGTATCTTACCATGTTATAACTTCTCTACCAAGTGGTGGCGCTATGCGGCACGCCGTTCGTACTCGGCATGAAACAGGAGGCCCCTTATCATCGAGCATAAATATTAATCGCACTGCACTCATAGATACGAGAGAAGCATCCTCTGTTCCTAAATGGAATGTTCATGGGAAACTAAGTATGTATGTATTAAGTAAGATCAGGTCACCAGATAGGTAGTATCAATTTTCACAAAAACTTAGTTTTTTTCTTTCGAATATCTCATATTTGAAATCCATGTAGTTTCGATTAATTTATGTGTCAGCCCGTAGGGGGCGTTTCCCCTATCATATGACTACAGGTTTGAATGTTAAATTCGTTTTGACTTCAACTTTGCTAAGGCTATTGGACGTCGTAACGGAACACTACATGCAAAGTGTCAGCCTAATCGGATAACAATTGCTGCTTCTAGGGGCGAAATATGTCAAAACTCGAGATAGGTTTATATGGGAGATCTATCCAAATCTGAACTGATATGATTCATTTGAAATCCCGTACGACCTACCATTATAACATGTATCTGTGCAAATTTTCAAGCACTAACCTGATTTCGACAAACGGTCGGACATGGCTAGATCGACTCAAAATGTCCAGATGATATATATACTTTATAGGGGCCGCAGATTAATATTTCGAGGTGTTACAAAAGGAATTACTAGATAAGTATACCCCCGTCCTATGATGGTGGTTATAAAAATTAAATGCTTCTGCAGAAAGTTTATGAAGAAGAAAAGTAGGCAGCAGGCGGCTGTATTAATGGTGGTAACCAAAAACGCACTCAAACAAGCCAAAGGGAAAGGGAGAACAATGAAAATTTCCTTGTTAACTTAAAACTAAAGCGAATAATCGATAAATCATGTTTTGGCCTCTACACAAACCTTAATCAAAATTTGAGAAAAAAGAAAATTATTGTTGGTAGTAAGGGGTGAGATCGCCAAGATGAAAGGGTGGCTTATAACAATGTTTTCTTGGAAGCGGGGAGTTTTGTCCTAAATTGCGGGCAAGATAGTGTGAAAGCATAAGACAAGAGTGAGGTGTATGATGCCGACGCATGTTGTTCAGTAGCTCTTAGTCAGAAAAGAAAAGATGAGCTCACACAAGTGCAAACAGCACAAACAGCATAGCGGTTGAATGGCAGCACAATCTGCATGCACCCTTTTCATCAATTTAACCCCATTCCAACCTAGTTCTCAAGCACATTTCTGACTTAACATCTCTTGGTATTGCACTATGGTAACATTTACGAAAACTCGGAAACAATTGTACAATACGTATGATATTTGTCAACAAAAAAAGATAAGCTGATGCTGAACCTTTTTTTTCGACGTCTGTAGTTTAGTTTAATAACCAGAAGTCGACAGTAACCCATACACATGGAGTAGTTTTGGTGGAAGTTGGGGATGCTCTTACGTCAAAGATGTTGCAAACACGAATTGGCCCACGAACATTCGACTAAGGAACAGCGAGGATACTGCTCTCATTATACCCATCACCGAAGGATGGGGGTATATTCATTTTGTCATTCCGTTTGCAACACATCGAAATATCCATTTCCGACCCTATAAAGTATATATATTCTTGATCAGCGTAAAAATCTAAGACGATCTAGACATGCCCGTCCGTCTGTTTGTTGAAATCACGCTACAGTCTTTAAAAATAGAGATATTGAGCTGAAATTTTGCACAGATTCTTTTTTTTTCTATAAGCAGGTTAAGTTCGAAGATGGGCTATATCGGACTATATCTTGATATAGCCCCCATATGGATCGATCCGCCGAATTATGGTCTTAGGCCCATAAAAGCCACATTTATTATCCGATTTTGTTGAAATTTGGGGCAGTGAGTTGTGTAAGGCCCTTCCACATCCTTTGTCAATTTGGCTCAAATCGGTCCAGATTTGGATATAGCTGCCATATAGACCGATCTTCCAATTTAGGGTCTAAGGCCCATAAAAGCCACATTTTTTATCCGATTTCGCTGAAATTTGGGACAGTGAGTTGTCTTAGTCCTTTCAACTTCCTTCGTTAAATTCGCCCAGATCGGTTCAGATTTGGATAAAGCTGCGATATAGTTCGATCTTCCGATTTATGATGTAAGGCCCATAAAAGCCACATTCATTATCCGATTTTGCTGAAATTTGGGACAGTGAGTTGCGTTAGGCCCTTTGACATATTTCTGCAATGTGGTCCAGATCGGTTCAGATTTGGATATAGCTGCCATATAGACTGATTTCTTGATTTATGGTTTTGAGCCCATAAAATGCTCCTTCATTGTCCGATGTCGCCGAAATTTGGAACAATGAGTTAAGTTAACCCCTTTGACATACTTCTGCAATATCGCACAGATCGGTCCAGATTTGGATATAGCTGCCATATAGACCGATATCTAGGTTTAAGGTTTTGGGGCGATAAAAGACGCATTTATTGTCCGATGTCGCTGAAATTTGAGACAGTGAGTTTGGTTAGGCTCTTCGACGTCCTTCTTCAATTTTGGCCAGATCGGTCCAGATTTGAATATAGCTGCCATATAGACTGAACTCACGATTTAAGGTTTAGGGCCCATAAAAGAGGAATTTATTGTCCGATTTCGCCGAAATTTGGGACAGTTGTTTGTGTTAGGCTCTTCGACATGTTTATGCAAGTTGGCCCAAATCGGTCCAGATTTGGGTATAGCTGCCATGTAGACCGATATCTCGATTTAAAGTCTTGGCCCCATAAAAGGCGCATTTATAATCCGATTTCACTAAAATTTGACACAGTGACTTATGTTCGACATCCGTGTCGTATATAGTTCAGATCGGTATGAGGAGGAGTATAAGGTATGAAATTTTCACCGAATTTTGATGAAAGGTGGTTTACATATATACCCGAGGTGGTGGGTATCCAAAGTTCGGCCCGGCCGAACTTAACGCCTTTTTACTTGTTTTAATGAATGCTGTACGTAAGTCTAATTGATTGAAGTTCCACAGTGCTAGAACCTAGAGTTATCTGCATTCCCCTAAACATGGTTTAATTTCTCTAACTTTAAACTTTGAGTCTTCACATTCTATTGAATAGATTTTCTTGCATCTTAAGGAGTTTCTTTAGCAACCTAAATCCTCACTTAATTGTATGAATCCTATCCAATCCAATCCTATATCCTCACTTGCTTAATAAAAAGGGCAAAAAGTGTTACACAATACCATAGTGCATTGTTCTAAGTCTTCGTGTTTGTATGTGTGTATGTGTGCTTGTTCGAGAGTGTGAATGACAGTGTTTGTGAATGTCGTCGTCCTTTTTAGTTACGCACAAGATAATTTTCCTATGGCTATAAAAGCTCTCTGTCTGTCTGTCCGTTCGTCCGTCTGCCGGCTTATAAAGCCTTTAGCGCTGTGTTATGTCCTTTATGTGTTTTTTACGCAATTAGTGCACAATTTCTTAATTTATATGCTGTCGCCAATTTATCAACATTGTTGTGTTGTATGGCGTTGCGTATCGTGGCGCTGTGCTGTAAGTGCGTGCATTGTCCTTACTATAACTTCCTCAGTGCCTTTATTTGTTAGAGCCCTTCGAAATATCGAATGGACTCGATTCACAGCAGACAACATTCTTGCACCAAACCCACCCACCACTGATGTTGTAAGTTTTGGTAATACGAATACACAGATATACACTAACACAAACAGATTCGTGCAGAAACCAGTTGGTACTACTGGTGTTTCTTAATTCAGTTTGTGTTCTTTTCCAAAAAGGCTTTCGTCCTTTTTTTCTGGGCCGAAGTGTGTGCTCTGACAAAGACCAACCTACACTCTACACAGAAGTCCTCGTCTTATGGATGTGACGTCTGTGGTGTCGCTGATGATAATGACAACAAAGCAGACTTTGTCTATAGCGATGATTACGCCACAAAGGCGAGAGTATCACTTTTCATGTGCTGCCAGTTCTGCTGGCTGTCCTGTCGTCTGTCTGTGCGTAAATGTGCGTACCCTCACAGCACAGCACTTCAGCTGTTTTTTTTGGGTTAAATGTATGTTAGTAAGGCGCATCCCTTAAGACTTATTAAAACATGTACAATAACTTTATAAATACGTTGTAGTTGTATGGGCCAGAGTATGCATAAAACAGCATGTCTATAACTTTAATATGGGCCGGTCAGGAACAGTGAAGCCATCAACCAGAAGATTGGACCGAAAAACAGGAAGATTGGTGGTGTAAGCAGCTTCTAGAAAGCTTAAGGATGGACAAGGGTTGGAAAATTGCATGTATTGACATGCTGAAAGACAATCTATGACTAAGCAGGAATAATTTCAGGAGATCCAAATTTTATTCCATCTACATGGGCAATTGAGGATACAAGGGCGTTCAGGAAAATTTTCATTCATAGGATTGGGCTACACCTTCTCCTTTATTCCTATTTATACCCTACACCTCAACTGTGATACAGGTATTATAACTTTGTGCATTTGTTTGCAATATTAAGAAGAAGACGAGCTAGACCCATTGTCAAGTATACCGATCGCCTTAGAATATCTGTCTGTTGTCCATGCATTCTTTTGGTCAAGGTACATGTCGCATTTGTCGTCCGATTGTCATGAAATTTTGCACAAGTCACTTTTTTGATCCTAGGACAAACGATATTGATTTAAAAAAATCCCACATCTTATTCAAGCATGGCCCTCTCGATCCATAAGCCAATGTAGCTTCTAAGCAAATCGATCGATTTGACTTGTGGATCACCTAAAGCAATTCTCATAGTCATGAAAGGTGAACTTACACGGTGCCAGTCTAGCCTACTGAGATACCCTAGAGGGAAAAGTGTGAAAAATATGAAACATTAGAACAAATGCAAGATTAGAATCGGGGACAAATGCCTATCCGGCACACACATGTGCATTCCTAGCGCATCGATACTAGCTCAACTTAGTGTCTACAAGGCTCGTGTCAAGCAGTGGTATTGTTTGTATATGCATGTGTTAAGGATTTCATCGCTCCCAATGGAAAAGCCCTTACTAGCATATTAATATACACCCTCTTGTTACCAGGAATACCATAATTTCGGGGAACCCAAGTTAGCACTATGTTGTGAGCCCTCACTTTATTCATATATTCCTTATACTCCGCTACACATCAACCTTACTATCCTCGAGCTCAAGTCCTTGAGGGGAGATACTGTTCACACAAATCTTGAGTTTAACTAGATCCCTTTCAAGGATTTCATTTGCGGCTTTTTTAATCGCAAAGATCTCTATCTGAAAACCCGTACACTCGTCCTGGAGTCTCACCGACACACCTATGCCGTTCGCGCAGTAGACCCCCTATCTTGTCTCTGACTTCATCTTGAAGCTATCTGTTAAGAGCGAGGTCTAACCTCCACCGAAAACTTCAAACGCTTGCCCCTCCTCCCGCCCTTCCGAGAAAGCGGATCCCAAAGGTCCTTTTTCGAATAGGTTTCGGTATCAGACGTGATATCTGAGACTTTCCTCAGTCTACCCCCGCATTCTTATTATCCAGAATGGAACGAGGTCGTTTACGCTTTCCTTCAGCATCTCGATATGACAATGCGAGTTATTGACGCCTTAATATAACCAAGGGCCATCATGTTCCCACTGCGATCGGTCCTTTGGACCGGAACGAGATTGTTCACCTATAGAAGCTAGATCGCCACCTCCACATATAGGCATGAGGCAACAACAAAAGTATCTTCTGTTCCTTTACCCATTTTCGACAGGTGTTATGTTTTCGCATCACTGACTTGGCTGTATGTTACTAACATATCTTCACAGAATATTTTTTTCGAATTGCTGATATTTTGCTTCCTTCGACAACTGCAGTGTGATCCTTTCCAAAGACAGGAGTCTAAAACTCTGTATTATATTTCTTCGAGTGAGAAGGACCAGCTTCGTTTTCGCTGGGATCGTGTTCAACCCATTTCTCGTAGCTTATCTCTGTACTCTCTGCAGTGACTATGATCGCACATCGTCCGCGTATGCGATAATCTCCACGCCATGTTTAGATCATACCTCGGTTGCAGAGAATCGGCGAAAACAACCCTCCCTGATGCGTTCCCCTTGTGAGTATTATCTGACTACACGGTCTCTCAATCCCGCGTTGAAAATCCTGCCGCGAAGCATACAAAACATCTACTGGGCGATTTCGGGGCAGCCCTCGTGCGGTCCAGGGTGGCAACTATATACAGGAAGGCCGTCTCGCATTCTACAATAGTAACACTTCGTAGAGGGCCATCTCCCGCGACCTACCGTTGGGAGTAAGTAAATACCTCCCTCTCATTCAGCTATCAGTCTTTCCAGTGTTTTGAGCAAAAAAACCGAGAACAGACAGATACATTTATAATTCTTCGTCGTGCTGTGCTTTTTCCCGCCTTGGGGACAAAGGTCACTCTTACCCCTCTCAATGCCATCGATATATTTGGACAATGCCCAGCTAGTCGTGCAATTCCATTGAGGCGATGGCAGAGTAGCTCCAAGAGGTACCTGGAACATTGCCGATATACCTTCGTCTGATTAGAAGTGTTGCTATTTCTTGAACACTGACCTGCTCCTGGCACTTTACGAAGCCTTACTAGCACTCTCCAATTCTCCACAGAACTTCGGAGCCGTTCTGGACTTGCCTTACGAAAGATTGTATAACGTGGCCTATTGCAGTTCTCATCGAAACATATAACATGTCCACAAGAAATTCTTGTCATTACCTTCCATTTTCCTTTTTGTATTTCTGTCTATAAAGTGAACATTTGCAAAGAACTTGCCTTATGCGAGATTACTGAACTTTTTCGAATTTTGTTCCCAGAGAAGACTTTTTGAAAAAAAAAAACAAGTAACAAGGCGTTTAGTTCGGCCGGCCCGAACTTTAGATACCCACCACCTCGGTTATATACGTAAGCCACCTTTCATCATAGTCCAGTGAAAAATGCATAATTAATGCCCCCATAGCAGCTTTATCGAAATATGGTCCGATTTGAACCAAATTCGACACGGATATTGAGTGGTCTAATAAGTACAAGTCATTGTTCAATTTTTTAGAACAAAATATTGGTCTTTCTGGTAGCCATATCCAAATATTGACCGATGAGAATCATATACGACACGAATATCGATAAGCCTAACATAAGTCACTGTGTCAAATATCGGCGAAATCGGATCATAAATGTGCCTTTTATGGGACCGAGATTTTAAATCGAGAGATCGGAGAGCCTAACGTAACGTAATACACTGTTCCAAATTTCGTCGAAATCGGACAATAAATGCGCCTTTTATGGGCCCAAAACCCTAAATCGGAGGATCGGTCTATATGGCAGCTATATCCAAATCTGAACCGGTCTGGGCCAAATTGGCGAATGATGTCGAAGGGCCTAACGCAACTCACTGTCCCAAATTTCAATAAAATCGGATAATAAAAGTGGCTTTTATGGGCCTAAGACCCTAAATCGGGGGATCGGTCAATATGGGGGCTATATTAAGATATAGTTCGATATACATATAGTTTTCTTACATTTTTGCCAAGAAACACTACAAAAATTAGACTTTATTGATGGCCTTATATAACAAAAGCCTAACTCGATTTTTATACCCTCCACCATAAGATGGGGGGTATACTAATTTCGTCATTCTGATTGTAACTACTCGAAATATTCGTCTGAGACCCCATAAAGTATATATATTCTTGATCGTCGTGAAATTTTTTGTCGATCTAGCCATGTCCGTCCGTCCGTCCGTCCGTCTGTCTGTCGAAAGCACGCTAACTTCCGAAGAAGTAAAGCTAGCCGCTTGAAATTTTGCACAAATACTTCTTATTAGTGTAGGTCGGTTGGTATTGTAAATGGGCCATATCGGTCCATGTTTTGATATAGCTGCCATATAAACCGATCTTGGGTCTTGACTTCTTGAGCCTCTAGAGTGCGCAATTCTTATCCGATTGGGATGAAATTTTGCACGACGTGTTTTGTTATGATATCCAAAAACTGTGCCAAGTATGGTTTAAATCGGTTCATAACATGATATAGCTGCCATATAAACCGATCTTGGGTCTTGACTTCTTGAGCCTCTAGAGTGCGCAATTCTTATCCGATTGAAATGAAATTTTGCACGACGTGTTTTGTTGTGATATCCAACAACTGTGCCAAGTATGGTTCAAATCGGTACATAACCTGATATAGCTGCCATATAAACCGATCTTGGGTCTTGACTTCTTGAGCCTCTAGAGTGCGCAATTCTTATCCGATTGGAATGCAATTTTGCACGACGTGTTTTGTTATGATGTCCAACAACTGCGCCAAGTATGGTTTAAATCGGTTCATAACCTGATATAGCTGCCATATAAACCGATCTTGGGTCTTGACTTCTTTAGCCTCTAGAGTGCGCAATTCTTATCCGATTGGAATGAAATTTTACACGACGTGTTTTGTTATGATATCCCACAACTGTGCCAAGTATGGTTCAAATCGGTTCATAACCTGATATAGCTGTCATATAAACCGATCTTGGTTCTTGACTTCTTGACTTGTTGAGCCTCTACATACGCAATTCTTATCCGATTGGAATGAAATTTTGCACGACGTGTTTTGTTATTATATCCAACAACTGTGCCAAGTATGGTTGAAATCGGTTCATAACCTGATATAGCTGCCGTATAAACCGATCTAGGGTCTTAACTTCATGAGCCTCTAGAGTGCGCAATTCTTATCCGATTGGAATGATATTTTGCACGACGTATTTTGTTACGATATCCAACAACTATGCCAAGTATGGTTCAAATCGGTTCATAACCTTATATAGCTGTCATATAAACCGATCTTGGGTTTTGACTTCTTGAGCCTCTAGAGGTCGCAATTATTATCCGATTTGCCTGAAATTTTGTACGACGGATTCTCTCATGACCATTAACATACGTGTTTATTATGGTCTGAATAGGTATATAGCCCGATACAGCTCCCATATAAATCGATCTCTCTATTTTACTTCTTGAGCCCACAAAGGGCGCAATTCTTATTCGAATTGGCTGACATTTTACACAGGTCTCCAACATATAATTTAATTGTGGTCCAAACCGGACCATATCTTGATATCGCTCTAATAGCAGAGCAAATCGTTTCTTATATCCTTTTTTTGCCTAAGAAGAGATGCCGGGAAAAGAACTCGACAAATGCGATCCATGGTGGAGGGTATATAAGATTCGGCCCGGCCGAACTTAGCACGCTTTTACTTGTTTTTATTACTTTACAAGAGAAAGAAAAAACTTGACATGGGCCTTTTTGAAACCATTATAACTTTGTTATTTACAATAGTATTCGCCTGAAGTTTTGAGGGAAGATGCAGCTAACATTTATCTCCCAGAATAAACAAAAAACTCAATTTTGAATAAAATTGAGTTAGGCCCTTTTTATATTAAGCCATCGTTATACTGATGATTTGGATTTTTTTAGTAATCTGATTAATTCAATTATGAATGGATGAATCAATGGAAATCGTTGAATAGACCAATTATACACATTTTCTATTTAAATGTTTTTCTCCCCAATATTCCATGCTTCTACCCATTTCATTATCTTTCATACCACTGTAACCACCACGACTCACATTCAAGTTGTAGTGAGTTAAGGCAAGGCTGCTGTTTAGACAGGAGATATCAAATCCCCACTTGTATACTCAGCACAATTGTTTTTATTAGTATGTCTGACAATGAATGAACGAACATCTTTTGGTCCATAAGTGTAACAGCAAAAAGGGTTGTTTTAGGAACATCGTAATTCCTAACTCAAAACAGACATACATACACTAACGCCCAAACACATATTAAGACCGTAGCAGAATCTTCCATAAGTTTTCATAATTTCCATATTTTTTCTGTTGTCAAAGCCTGGCAGGTCATCCAAAAGCGAACAAAAAAACTTAACATGGTGTGGCCTTCACCACACTCAATATCCTTTGCATCTTTTGGTCAATACAAATTTGATTTTAATTCCTCACACTTTCCTATGACCAGCACACTCAATGAAACCCAAAGGGGGGAAATCTAAAGCTTGAAAAAGAAAATAGAACAAGTAAAAAGGCATTAAGTTCTGCCGTGGATATCCACCACCTCGGATATATATATTAACCACCATCATTATAAGGTGAAAAATCCATCCTTAAGTGTCCATAGCTGCTATGTCTAAATATAATCCGATCTCCATCATATTCACGACAGCTAACACAACTCATTGTACTGAATTCATCGATTAAAAAATTAACCTTCCTATGGGCCTAAGAACTTAAATCGGGAGATCGGTATATGCCTATGGCAACTTAATATAGACCGATTTCAACTATATAGAGTACGGGTGTCGAAGAGCTTACAGGACTCACAGTGTCGAATTTCAGTGAAACTGAACAATAATTGCGCAGTTTATAGTTTCAAGACATTAAATCGGGAGATTTGTCTATATGGCAGCTATATCTAAATATATTCCGATCTGAATCATACTGAACACGAATGTCGAAGAGCTTAACAAGGCCCACTGTGTCAAATTTCAGAGAAATAGAGTACTAAAAGTGTTTTTATGGCCCAAAAACTTAAATCGATAGATAGGTCTATATGGCAGCTATATCAAAATCTGAACCGATCTGGGCCGTATTGGATAAGAATGTCTAGAGACCTAATCCAACTCGCTGTGCCAATATTCAGCAAAATCGTATAAAAAATATGGCTTTAATGGGCCTAAAACCTTAAATCGACAAATCGGTATTTATGGGGGCTGAAAAAAGATATCGTCCGAACTTAACCTGCCTAAAGACAAAAAAAGAATCTGTGCAAAGTATCAGTTCGATTGGCTGAAACTTTGCATGTAGCGTTCTGTTATGACTTCCAACAACTGTGCCAAGAGCGTCCAAACTGGTCTTTATGGCTCTCATATTAACTGACCTCCCGATTTGACTTCTTGAGCCCCTACAAGTGATACATTTTGTCTGATTTGGCACATAGTGTTCTCGTATGTACAGCTGTACCAAGTACGGTCCAAATCGGTCTATAACCTGATACAGCTCCCATATAAACCGATCTCCCGATTTGACTTCTTGAGCCCCTGGAAGACGCAATTTTTGTCCGATTTAACAACTCTATGCCAAGTAAAGTATAAATCGGTTTATAACCTTGTATATATCCCATATAAACCGATATTTGGATTTGACTTCTTGAGTCCTTACAAGCCGCAATTTTTGTCCGATTTAGCAGAAATTTTGCATGCTGTGTTCTGTTACGACTTCCAATAACAGTTCCAAGTACGATCCAAATCAGTATTTAACCCGATATAGCTCCCATAGAAATCGGTTCTCGATTATCCATGTTCGTTTCCTAGAAGCTTTAATTTTTGCTGGTTTGACAGAAGTTTGACATGTAGAATAAAATTATGTCCTTCAACTTAATGTAGGTTGTACACATTTTTAGCAGTATCCGTCGGGGTTGGTTACCAAGATTCGGCCCGGCTGAACTTAGCACGCTTTTAGTTGTTAAAGACTGTAGCGTGATTTCACATGGCTAGATCGTCTTAAATCGGAATGACAAAATGAATATACACCCATCCTTCGGTGGCGAGTATAAAAATCGAAACTAACGAGTATTTCGTACAATTTTTCAAAAAATAATAATTGGATAGTGATCTATGTTGTAATATCAATCAGCGATCAAAATTTGAAAAGTTTGGTCATGTCCGTTAGTAAATAGGAAACTAAATTTAAAAAAAGCATTTTTGTTTTAAAGTTTTGGTTATTTGGCTCGTTTTCATTGCCAAAAATCGTACAAATAAGGTATTATCTTGGTTGCCCAAAAAGTAATTGCGGATTTTTTAAAAGAAAGTAAATGCATTTTTAATAAAACTTTGAATGAACTTTAATCAAATATACTCATAACTGCTCATAACTGACAGAAGAAAGAATGCAATTACAGAGTCACAAGCTGTGAAAAAATTTGTCAACGTCGACTATATGAAAAATCCGCAATTACTTTTTGGGCAACCCAATAATTTTTGCGCCAATTTTATTTTTCACTGTGAGCATACATATGGTTATATATAGCTCACATTTAAACACATTTTTCGATTTCTTCTCTTCATTCTCTAAAGAGATGGTGCCTATAATTCAAATATTTTCCTACATCATCATATTTCCTTTAAAATAACCTAGCAACCTTGATTATTTTTAATTGAAAATAATTAAGTTATAAGAACGCTCCCAATGTGAGCATCCCGAAAGTATGTAATAAAAGTGCGGAGTGGGTTTCCACAAGGACACATATTCGTAGATAAACTTGGACTCTGACAGACAGCCATGATACCTTTGCATGTACACAAGCAGGCCCTCATGAGCACACATGCCTGTACAAAATATGCACATATTTGTAAGGGTGTTGGTTTGGGATGTATTTCAACACCATGAGTTTATAATTTTTGGCAAGTTTATGAAATTTTCATTAATTTCAACCACAAGAGGTTTTTGGTGACATTTCGCATCAGCAACATTACCACAAATCCAAAAACAACAACAACACTGACAACATCAGCTGGAAATGAAACATCATCGTTCATCCTTGATATCATTTGTGAACATTGGCCACCGCAAACATTCAACATCAAAGTCTGTGATAATAGTCAATGGATGTGCTCTATTGGACTCCCTTAATATTCGCCATGAGTTCGAGTGTGTCTCGTTCTCTTTTGCCCTTACCACAATGTCCTTCCAAATCCCTCACATATTCAAATTCCTTGAGGAATTTCTCCATCTATGATAACGATATTTGTTAGGCTCATAATTTTAGTTGTTTTAGTTTTGTCATTCTCCAATTCCCCAAAGTGTATCCGAGAAAAACACGGTGTCAGTGCAGAAAGCACGTGTGACCAAGGACCATGGCAAAAAGTTTTGAGCTTGTAACAGCGATTGAATGTGTGTGGGTGTATGGCTGTTTAAGACATCGTTATTAACAATTGTGTATTTATATAAGAAAATACCAAAGATGCGTTGCAAACAAATGAGGGAAAATGATATTATGTTGCATAGTGGAAATATAAAAAACTTATTATAAAATAAAATAAAAAAAAAAATAAAATAAAATAAAAAAAAAATAAAATAAAATAAAATGAAATAAAATAAATTGAAATAAAATAAAATAAAATAAAATAAAATAAAATAAAATAAAATAAAATAAAATAAAATAAAATAAAATAAAATAAAATAAAATAAAATAAAATAAAATAAAATAAAATAAAATAAAATAAAATAAAATAAAATAAAATAAAATAAAATAAAATAAAATAAAATAAAATAAAATAAAATAAAATAAAATAAAATAAAATAAAATAAAATAAAATAAAATAAAATAAAATAAAATAAAATAAAATAAAATAAAATAAAATAAAATAAAATAAAATAAAATAAAATAAAATAAAATAAAATAAAATAAAATAAAATAAAATAAAATAAAATAAAATAAAATAAAATAAAATAAAATAAAATAAAATAAAATAAAATAAAATAAAATAAAATAAAATAAAATAAAATAAAATAAAATAAAATAAAATAAAATAAAATAAAATAAAATAAAATAAAATAAAATAAAATAAAATAAAATAAAATAAAATAAAATAAAATAAAATAAAATAAAATAAAATAAAATAAAATAAAATAAAATAAAATAAGATAAAATAAAAGAAAATAAAATAAAATAAAAAAAATTAAATAAAATAAAAGAAAATAAAAGAAAAGAAAATAAAAGAAAAGAAAAGAAAATAAAATAAAATAAAATAAAATAAAATAAAATAAAATAAAATAAAATAAAATAAAATAAAATAAAATAAAATAAAATAAAATAAAATAAAATAAAATAAAATAAAATAAAATAAAATAAAATAAAGTAAAATAAAATAAAATAAAATAAAATAAAATAAAATAAAATAAAATAAAATAAAATAAAATAAAATAAAATAAAATAAAATAAAATAAAATAAAATAAAATAAAATAAAATAAAATAAAATAAAATAAAATAAAATAAAATAAAATAAAATAAAATAAAATAAAATAATATAAAATAAAATAAAATATTGGGAAACCTGCTTGCCGCTGGAACAGCCCTTTGCAGTCAACTCGTATTTTGTAGAAGTTCTCATTTTCTGTGCACATCCATTCGCCATTTAACTTGGTTATGTCAAACAATTCCTTTAATAACCCCACGGTTTTGTTTTTTCTACAGCGATCGTTGTTTTTCAAAAGTTTTGTTAGTTTTGCATAAATGGCTTGATTGGGAAGTTCAATGTTTTGCTCTATAGCAATAAGATCGACCCTCTCTCTCCGTTCTTTAGTAGCGGACATTAGAAATTTGAAGCGTCGAATTGCGTGATTTTTCAAGATCATGCAACTCCATTCCCAAAGGCACATCAACAATTGCCACGATACATCTTCTGGATAATGCTTGATACTGGGCTAGGTCTCTCTCTCTCTCTCTCTCTCTCTTTGCTAAGATGCTATTCATGGCATTCTTTCGGGGTTCACTTCTAATCGTCATCTCCTTGTCATCACTGCTGTTGACGATGTAAAAGGTGTTCCTCGATCAGTCACTATTCGTCTTAGCAAACCAAAGTTTAGTTTCAGTTTTATGTAGTTTTGTATAATTTAAGTTGTTGTGTAGGTTATTTAAAATTGGTGCAACTCTATACTTTTTTGTGAGGAGGCCACCATAGCGCAGAGGTTAGCAAGTCCGCTTATGACGCTGAACACCTGGGTTCAAATCCTGACGAGACCATCAGAAAAAAAATTTTCAGCGGTGTATTTCCCCTCCTAATGCTGGCAACATTTATGAGGTACTATACCATTTAAAACTTCTCTCCAAAGAGGTGTCGCACTGCGGCACGCCATTCGGACTCGGCTATAAAAAGGAGGCCCCCTATCATTGAGCTTAAACTTGTATCGGACTGCACTCATTGAGTGTGAGAAGTTTGTCCCTGTTCCTTAGTGGAATGTTCATGGGCAAAATTTGCATTTTGCTTTCCCTTTTTGTAAGTTTTCGTTTGTGTCCATGGTATTGGTTATGTAGCATTGTTTTATTAATGCAGTGAGAGCGTAACCAGGCACGCTTCGCTGCGCTTTCTTTCACTCTCTAATACCTTTTACTTGAGCCCTATTTTGAAATGGCCGCTAATAGCTTGCTTGTCTAACACAGCCTACAGTGCAAAATTTCAGCTAAATCAGGTTCTAAATGTGCTTTTTATGGACCCAAGTCCTTAAATCGGGGGGTCGGTAAATATGGCAGCTATATCCGAATATGGCCCGATCTTGACCATACTCAGTACGAATGTCGTGAAGGATAACAGAATGTCGAGACGATCAAGAATATATATACTTATGGGGAATTATATCAATATTTCGAGGTGTTACAAACGAAATGACTAGATTGGAATACCCCCATCCCCCATATGGTGGTGGGTATAAAAAAGAAAGTGGATGTTACAAATTCGGTGCTACTAACAAAATCACTACACTGTTTGCAACACATAGAAATGTTGGTCTAAGACCCCGTAATGCAAATTTTCTTTAAAGTTTATTTTTCTTCTTTCTAAAAAAAAATTTTTTAATTTTTTTTTTTAAATATTGTATCAGTAACTTTGCTTAAATTGTTAAATATTTAAAACATTGTAAGTCGACCTAGCCACGTCTGTCTGTCTCTCTGTGGAAAACACGATAACTTTCGAAGAAGTAAATCTAGGCGCTTGAACTTTTGCACAATGACTTCTTATTAGTGTATGTCGGTTGGTATTGTAAATGGACCAAATCGGTTCATGTTTTGATCTTGACTTTTTGAGCCTCTAGACGGCGCAATTCTTAGCGATTTTGCAGATATTTTGTATGAGAGCTTCTGTTATGACTTCCAACAACTATGCCAAGTATGGTCGAAATCGGCTCATAAATTAATACAGCTGCCGTTTAAACCGATCTCGGAGCTTGACTTCTTGAAACCTCTAGTGAGCGCAATCACTATCCGATTTGGCTCAAATGTTTGCATGAAGTCTTTTGTTTTGACCTCCAACAACTATGACAAGTATGGTCCAAATCGGTTCATAACCTGATATAGCTCCCATATAATATATTGAGCTTCTAGAAGACTTTATTCCTATTCGATTTGGCTGAAATCTTGTACAACGACTTCTTGTATGACCTTCAACATGCGTGCCAAATACGGTCTAAATCAGTCAATAACCTGATATAGTTCCCATATATACCGGTTTCCTCTGCTATAGGGCGCAATTTTATCCGATTTGGCACAACGACTTCTACTATGGACTTCGACATCCTAACCATGTAACCAAGGGCAATGAACCTGACAAATGCGATTCATGCTGGAGGGCTTATAACTTTCATCCCGCTTAGAACTTAGCCCGCCTTTGCTTGTTTTCCATACCACACCCCTAAGATGGTTCATGTCTGGTGTTGTGTCCCCACCTAAGTGCCAGTTAATGTTTTCCGCGAAAGCCGGGCAATGGCATAGGAAATGTTCCAACGTCTCATTATCTTTCCCACATGCCCTACACATGCTTTCACTTGCCGCTCCTACTAAGCATAAGTGAGCTCGTGCCCCATTAAGATACCGAAGTTATACAGACCTCTGTTGCACGCCAACACCCTTAAAGCAAACCCCGTCGACCCGAAAGGCTTCGGTTTAACCAAGTTTATTGACGGCAGTCCGCTGGCCTTCACTGCCAAATCATCTGCTCTTTCATTGCCCCTTACTTCGGTAAAGGCCGGCAACCAATAGATGCGGATCGTGGCATCCTCAGAAAAGGCGTTAATCTCCTTCTTACACTCCAAGACTGTTGGTTAACTTACCGGTTGACATTGCCCTGGTGGCTAGCTTCAATCCGTAAAGATGTTCACACTCGACGTCCTCTTGTAAGCACCACACCATCTGATGCTTTCGTGATCGCCCGGATCTCAACCTGCAGAACCTAGCAAATTGTCCTATCAACATATGTTTTGGACCAAATATTACCTGATTGCCACGGTTTGACTTTTTGAGACTGAACAAGCCTCAACTTTTTATACCCTCCACCATATACTAATTTCGTCATTCTGATTGTAACTACTCGAAATATTCGTCTGAGACCCCATAAAGTATATATATTCTTGATCGTCGTGAAATTTTATGCCGATCTAGCAATGTCCGTCCGTCTGTCCGTCCGTCTGTCCGTCCGTCCGTCCGTTCGTCCGTCCGTCCGTCCGTCCGTCCGTCTGTCTGTCGAAAACACGCTAACTTCCGAAGAAGTAAAGCTAGCCGCTTGAAATTTTGCACAAATACTTCTTATTAGTGTAGGTTGGTTGGTATTGTAAATGGGCCATATCGGTCTATAACCTGATATAGCTGCCATATAAACCGATCTTGGGTCTTGACTTCTTGAGCCTCTAGAGTGCGCAATTCTTATCCGATTGGAATGCAATTTTGCACGACGTGTTTTGCTATAATATCCAACAACTGTGCCAAGTATGGTTCAAATCGGTCCATATCCTGATATAGCTGCCATATACACCGATCTGGGGTTTTGACTTCTTGAGGCTCTAGAGTGCGCAATTCTTATCCGATTGGAATGAAATTTTGCACGACGTGTTTTTTGTTACGATATCCAACAACTGTGCTAAGTATGGTTCAAATCGGTCCATAACCTTATATAGCTGTCATATAAACCGATCTTGGGTCTTGACTTCTTGAGCCTCTAGAGGGCGCAATTCTTATCCAATTTGAATGAATTTTGGCACGTAGTATTTTGTTATGATATCCAACAACTGTGCCAAATATGGTTCAAATCGGTTCATAACCCGATGTAGCTGCCATATAAACCGATCTGGGATCTTGACTTCTTGAGCCTCTAGAGGTCGCAATTATTATCCGATTTGCCTGAAATTTTATACGACGGATTCTCTCATGACCATTAACATACGTGTTTATTATGGTCTGAATCGGTATATAGCCTGATACAGCTCCCATATAAAGCGATCTCTCTATTTTAATTCTTGAGCCCACAAAGGGCGCAATTCTTTTTCGAATTGGCTGACATTTTACACAGGTCTCCAACATATAATTTAACTGTGGTCCAAACCGGACCATATCTTGATATCGCTCTAATAGCAGAGCAAATCTTTTCTTATAGCCTTTTTTTTTGCCTAAGAAGAGATGCCGGGAAAAGAACTCGACAAATGCGATCCATGGTGGAGGGTATATAAGATTCGGCCCGGCCGAACTTAGCACGCTTTAACTTGTTTTTTTTTTTTGATTTAGTTGAAATTTAGTTTGTAATGTACATTTATGATTTCCAATGCCCACACCAAACACATTTTAAATAGGCTTACAAATAGCCACAACTCTTATATCTCTATCTCACCTTCTGTTTGCAATCTATTATCCTCTGGACCATACAATTCAGTACACACAGCACATATAGACTCATAAAACACAGCATATATAGGTTCTAGATAGATATGCGTTCTTGAACCCCTAAAAGCACAATTCATTTGCTAAATAGTGTTGGCAAACTTTTCGTACTCTCTATGCTACTTTTCAGTATATGTAGTGTAGTCAGTATAGTGACTACACTACATATTATTAATATTATTATTAATCATATTAAAACAAACAAAAAACAAGTAAAATGCTAATGCATGCTAAGTTCGGCCGGGCCGAATCTTGGGAACCCACCACGATGGATTCTGCTAAAAATGTATACATAGGGCATAATTTTATTCTATCAATACATGCCAAAATTCTGTCACACCAACAGAACAAGGATGATCGAGAGACCGGTTTAGATGGGAGCTGTATCACGTCATAGACTGATTTTGGCCGTATTTGGCACAGTTGTTGGAAGTCGTAATAAAACATCGCATGCAAAATCTCAGCCTAATCGAACAAAAATTGCCGCTTGAAAGGACTCAAGAAGTCAAATCGGGAGATCGGTTTATATGGGATATATATCAGGTTATAGACCAATTTGGACCATACTTGGCACAGTTGCTTTAAGTAATAAGAAAACACTACATGCATGCAAATTTCAGCCAAATCGGACAAAAGTTGTGGCTTCTAAATGCTCAAGAAGTCAAATCGGATGATCGACTTGAACTGTATTTAGCACAGTTGTTGGAAGGAGTAACAGAACACTACATGCTAAATTTCAGCCAAATCGGAAAAAATCCGGCTTCCAGGGGCTTAAGAAGTCAAATCGGGAGATCGGTTTATATGGAAGCTACATCAGATCCTTGATCGATTTGGACCGGACTTGACACAGTTGTTGGAAGTCTTAAAAAAGCATTACATGCAAATTTTTAGTCAAATCGGACCCAAAATTCGGCTTGTAAGGACTCAAGAAATCAAATCGGGAGATCGGTATATAGGGGAGCTATATCAAGTTATGGACCGATTTTGACCTTACTTGTTGGAAGTTTAAAAAAAAAACACCACATAAAAAATTTCAGCTGTTTGGACAAAAATTGCAACTTCCACGGGCTCTAGAAGTCAAATTGGGAGATCGATTTATATGGGAGCCACATCAGGTTATAAACTGAGTTGAACCGTATTGTGCACAGTTATCGAAAGTTTTAGCAGAACACCACATGCAAAATTTCAACCAAATCGGACAAAAATTGCGCTTTCCAGGGGTTCAAGAAGTTAAATCGGGAGATCGGTTTATATGGGAGCTATATCTAAATCTAAACTGATATGGCCTTTTTGCAATCCCAACTACCTACATATATCGATATTTAGTATATGTGCAAAATTTCAAGAGGCTAGCTTCACCGTTTCGACCTCTATCGTGATTTCGACAGACAGACGGACGGACGGAAATTGCTAGATCGACTCAGAACGTCGAGACGAACAAGAATTTATATATTTTATGGAGTGTCAGACGAATATTTCGAGGTGTTACAAACGGAATGACTAGATTAGTATACCCCCATCCTATGGTGGTGGGTATATAAATACAAAAGCATATGCATATCATCTACTCTTATGGAAACTTGTGAAATTTCAAACCCCTGTCAAAATTTGCCTTTTTGTTGATGACGTTTAATTACCCATCACCCAGTTTAATTCAATTTGACAACAATTTAATTACAACAAGTATAACCTACATTTCAAGCATCAAATTTAATTAAACTATCCAGAAAACAATCCTTGAGTATTAATAATAATAACAATAATAACGACGCTACCGATGGTGATGATGATCATGATGAGGAATGGGGCTCACGATGATAATGCGGCCATATTGTTGTTCATGGTTATATGGCAGAAGGTGATAGTGGTTATGCTGGGTCTCACTTAAACCACTGCCTTCCAAAGTCTCTCTGCACTCACCAAAGTCCCACAAAAAATTTGTTATTAAAAACTTTGCTGTCAAATTAATAACATTATGATGAAAAACAATCAACAACAACTACTACAAAATTGCAATTTTCACTATCAAGTTTTGTTGCTGTTTTGACAACAAAATGAAATTAAATATCTGTGTGTTGTATATGGCTGTGGGTGTATGTGTATTTAAATATTTGTTTATATTGATGTATCTGTAGCCTACCTTTAGGCGATGAAACATATAATATAAAATAGCAGAGATATCAACATATACTCGTACATTGGAACACATACACACATACGACCTCATCCATATTAATTAACTATCAATTTCAATAATCAATATAAATATCGATATTAGGTTAGCTCTCTTATAGGACAGTAAGAATTTTCATCAGCATTTTTATAAACACCACCATAGAATGGGGGTATACTAATCTAGTCATTCCGTTTGTAACACCCCGAAATATTGATCTAGGACCCCATAAAGTACATATATTCTTGATCGTCTCGAAATTCTAATTAGAACTAGCCATGTCCGTCCGTCTGTCGCAATCACGATAGCGGTCGAACGCGTAATGCTAGCCGCTCGAAATTTTGCACAGATACTTTATATGGATGTAGGTCGTTGGGGATTGCAACTGGGCGATATCGGTTAAGATTTGGATATAGCTCCCATATAAACCGATCTCCCGATTTGACTTCTCGAATCCATGGGAGCCACTATGTTTGTCCGATTTGGCAGGAGCTTTGCACATAGTGTTCTGTTATTATTACTTCCAATAACTGTGTAATGTACATTTCAAATCGGTCAAGAACCTGATGTAGCTCCCATATAAACCGATCTCCCGATTGGACTTCTTAAGCCCATGGAAACCACAATGTTTGTTCGATTTGGCTGAAATTTTGCATATAGCGTTCTGTTATGACTTTCTTCTAGAGCGCGTAATACTTGTCCGATTTGGCCGAAGTGTTTTATTTTGGTTTTCAACAACTGTGTCAAGTATGGTCTATATCAGTCCATATTCTTATATAGCCGCCATATAAACCGATCTCGCAATTAGAAATCTTGGGCTTCTAGAGGTCGCAATTCTTAGACAATGTGGTTGAAATTTTACATATGCCGTTTCGCTATGACTTCCAACAACTGATCCAAGTATGGTCTAAATCGGTATATAACCTAATATAGCTGCTATATAAACCGATGTCCCAATTTGACTTTTTGAGCCCCGTGGAGCTATATCTAAATATGGACCGATGGACCATTTACAATCCCAACTGACCAACACCAATAGGAAGTATTTGTACAAAATTTCTCTCGAAAGTCAGCGTGCTTTCCACAGACAGACGAACAGAAGGACGCACGGACGATCAAGAATATATATATACCTTATGGGGCCTTAGATGAATATTTCGAGGTGTTACAAACGGAGTGACTAGATTAGATCCTATGGTGGTGGGTATAAAAAAATTCAGCGCCATAGAAATGCTGGCTACATTTGTGAGGTATTCCACCACGTCTGCTATGCAGACTATGTTATAATACTTCTTAGGGGTAAGGATCCAAACAAGCTATACAAAGGGCCAAAAAGGTCTTGCATCCAGGGGTCTCAAAGTTAACCCAGAGAAGATTGAAATCTGCCTGTTCACGACACCAATAGGCCAATTTGACGCACCACATTTCCTCAACAAAACGACTTAGATATCTGACAAGGTCAAATACTAAGGAGTGATTTTGGATAGAATTAATAATTAGAAGGGTCACATTCAGAAGCGTACTGAAAAGGCTCACAGATGTTGGGCCTTCTCGAAATGCGGCCTGAATCCGAAGATAGTCCACTGGCTCCACAGGAGCGTGATTACACCGATACTTACTTCCGCCTTTTGGGTCGGTGGACTGCAATGGAGAACAAGTGGAACGTAAGGGTAAAAGAATAGGTTCAGAGATGATGTTGACTTGGCATAGGCGGAACGATGAGGACCATTCGACCCATTGACATACAAATTAAGTGTGAGGCAGCCACCGTGGCTATGAGACTTAAGGCTATGAGAGAACGGATTTAGGTTGGGATCAGGTCATACCATCGCGGTATAATCGAGGGAACGATAGGAAACCTGGAAGGAAGGGAAGAGGTTTCTGATACTTGAGGTCGAGTGCGAGGCACTGCTGCCAGCGGCACAGTCTTAGATTGACGGAACCCTAGTATTGCAGTCTGGATGGGAAAAGTCCGTATCGTTTGGGTGCCGGGCCAGAGCGGAGTAAGGGGGAATGAGAAAGCAGCTGATTTGAAAGTGAAGGCCAGAGAACTGCTGTCAATGAACTTGGTTAACCCGAAGCCTTTTGGGTCGACGCATTCCGGGTTACGAGCGTGGTCGACGAATGCGCATGTAACGATTTGGAGCAGCGAAACGGTCGGTAGAACAGCGAAAATCCTATGAGGTGATCCAGATCGTGTGAAGACGAGGCTATTACTGAAAGGAAGTAAGAAGGAGGTCAGTATAACTTTCGGTATCATAACGGAACACATAGGACAACGAGCCCAATTATGTAAAATCGGTGCGGCAATGAGCGATGCGATGAAATGTTGGAGCATTTCATATATCATTTCCCGCACTTAGGTGGGGACACAATACCAGACATGAATAAATTTATTAGCGTGGCATGGAAAAAAATTCCCAACTTGGATTTTCTATTGCGTGGCAAATTTGTTAGTATTTGGAGCGCACATCAAGCCGATTAACAAAAAGATTTCTAATACATAATTCCACATGAATTTTGCTTAAATCTAGTTTTATTATTTGAATTGAAATTTTATATGTAACAAGTAAAAGCGTGCTAAATTCGGCCGGGCCGAATCTTATATACCCTCCACCATGGATCGCATTTGTCGAGTTCTTTTCCCGGCATCTCTTCTTAGGCAAAAAAGGATATAAGAAAAGAGTTGCTCTGCTATTAAAACGATATCAAGATATGGTCCGGTTCGGACCAAAATTAAATTATATGTTGGAGACCTGTGTAAAATTTAAGCAAATTCGTATAAGAATTGCGCCCATTGGGGCTCACGAAGTAAAATAGAGAGAACGATTTATATGGGATCTGTATCGGGCTATAGACCGATTCAGACCATAATAAACACGTTTGTTGATGGTCATGAGAGGATCCATCGTACAAAATTACAGGCATATCGGATAATAATTGCGACCTCTAGGGGTCAAGAAGTCAAGATCCCAGATCGGTTTATATGGCAGCTATATCAGGTTATGAACCGATTTGAAACTTATTTGACACAGTTGTTGAAAGTAAAAATAAAATACGCCATTCAAAATTTTAGCCAAATCGGATAGGAATTGCGCCCTCTAGAAGCTCAAATCCCCAGATCTGTTTATATGACAGCTATATCAGGTTATGAACCGATTTCAACCATACTTGGCACAGTTGTTGGATATCATAACAAAACACGTCGTGCAAAAATTCATTCAAATCGGATAAGAATTGTGCCCTCTAGAGGCTCAAGAATTCAAGACCCAAGATCGGTTTATATGGCAGCTATATCAGGTTATGGACCGATTTAAACCATACTTGGCACAGTTGTTGGGTATTATAGCAAAACACGTCGTGCGAAATTCCATTCTAATCGGATAAGAATTGCGGCCTCTAGAGGCTCAAGAAGTCAAAACCCAAGATCGGTTTATATGGCAGCTATATCAGGCTATGGACCGATTTGAACCATACCTGGCACAGTTGTTGGATATAACAACAAAACACGTCGTGCAAAATTTCATTCCAATCGGATGAGAATTGCGCACTCTAGAGGCTCAAGAAGTCAAGACCCAAGATCGGTTTATATAGCAGCTATATCAGGTTATGGACCGATTTGAACCATACATGGCACAATTGTTGGATATCATAACAAAACACGTCGTGCAAAATTTCATTCTGATCGGATAAGAATTGCGCACGCTAGAGGCTCAAGAAGTCAAGACCCAAGATCGGTTTATATGGCAGCTATATCAGGTTATGGACCGATTTGAACTGTACTTGGCACAGTTGTTGGATATCATAGCAAAACACGTCGTGCAAAATTTCATTCCAATCGGATAAGAATTGCGCACTCTAGAGGCTCAAGAAGTCAAGACCCAAGATCGGTTTATATGGCAGCTATATCAAAACATGGACCGATATGGCCCATTTACAATACCAACCGACCTACACTAATAAGAAGTATTTGTGCAAAATTTCAAGCGGCTAGCTTTACTCCTTCCGAAGTTAGTGTGCTTTCGACAGACAGACGGACGGACGGACGGACATGGCTAGATCGACATAAAATGTCGCGACGATCAAGAATATATATACTTTATGGGGTCTCAGACGAATATTTCGAGTAGTTACAATCAGAATGACGAAATTAGTATACCCCCCATCTTATGCCATATAAACCCCCAAGATCGGTTTATATGGCAGCTATATCAGGTTATGGACCGATTTGAACCATACTTGGCACAGATGTTGGATATAACAACAAAACACGTCGTGCAAAATTTCATTCCAATCGGATGAGAATTGCGCACTCTAGAGGCTCAAGAAGTCAAGACCCAAGATCGGTTTATATGGCAGTTATATCAGGTTATGGACCGATTTGAACCATACATGGCACAATTGTTGGATATCATAACAAAACACGTCGTGCAAAATTTCATTCTGATCGGATAAGAATTGCGCACTCTAGAGGCTCAAGAAGTCAAGACCCAAGATCGGTTTATATGGCAGCTATATCAAAACATGGACCGATATGGCCCATTTACAATACCAACCGACCTACACTAATAGGAAGTATTTGTGCAAAATTTCAAGCGGCTAGCTTTACTCCTTCCGAAGTTAGTGTGCTTTCGACAGACAGACGGACGGACGGACGGACATGGCTAGATCGACATAAAATGTCGCGACGATCAAGAATATATATACTTTATGGGGTCTCAGACGAATTTTTCGAGTAGTTACAAACAGAATGACGAAATTAGTATACCCCCCATCTTATGGTGGAGGGTATAAAAACTATTTTGTAAACATCGTCATAAAATGAAATATTTATCTGGTTCGTCTGAAAAACTTTTCCAAAGAATAATTAGTAATATTTAATTATAGATTATTTGAATTACATCAGCAATGAAATGAAACATTATAAGGACTCGGAAACACAATTTTAAAATGAACGAAATGATCATCCAGGTTGATCTAGATTTTAAAATAATTATTTCAAATAAAACCTTTTCGTCTTTTTTCTTGGAATTCCATAATTTGCAATACAGTACTTAAGGCAATTGAAACGGAGCTCAAAATGATTAAGGAACAAAAATTCTATTAAAAATTTGCTAGTTCTGTTGGCTTTAACCGTAGATATGAGCACAATGTAATACTATTTAAAACGTTTTATACCCTCCACCATAAGATGGGGGGTATACTAATTTCGTCATTCTGATTGTAACTACTCGAAATATTCGTCTGAGACCACATAAAGTATATATATTCTTGATCGTCGTGAAATTTTATGTCGATCTAGCCATGTCCGTCCGTCTGTCCGTCTGTCCGTCCGTCCGTCTGTCCGTCTGTCCGTCCGTCCGTTTGTCTGTCGAAAGCACGCTAACTTCCGAAGGAGTAAAGTTAGCCGCTTAAAATTTTGCACAAATACTTCTTATTAGTGTAGGTCGGTTGGTGTTGTAAATGGGCCATATCGGTCTATGTTTTGATATAGCTGCTGTCGAAAGCACGCTAACTTCCGAAGGAGTAAAGTTAGCCGCTTAAAATTTTGCACAAATACTTCTTATTAGTGTAGGTCGGTTGGTGTTGTAAATGGGCCATATCGGTCTATGTTTTGATATAGCTGCCATATAAACCGATCTTGGGTCTTGACTTCTTGAGCGTCTAGAGTGCGCAATTCTTATCCGATTGGAATGAAATTTTGCACGACGTGTTTCGTTATTATATCCAACAATTGTGCCAGTATGGTTCAAATCGGTTCATAACCTGATATAGCTGCCATATAAACCGATCTGGGATCTTGACTTCTTGAGCCTCTAGAGGTCGCAATTATTATCCGATTTGCCTGAAATTTTGTACGACGGATTCTTTCATGACCATTAACATTCGTGTTTATTATGGTCTGAATCGGTCCATAGCCCGATACAGCTCCCATATAAATCGATCTCTCTATATTACTTTTTGAGCTCACAAAGAGCGCAATTCTTATTCGAATTGGCTAACATTTTACACAGGTCTCCAGGTCTCGCTCTAATAGCAGAGCAAATCTTTTCGTATATCCTTTTTTTTGCTTAAGAAGAGATGCCGGGAAAAGAACTCGACAAATGCGATCCCTGGTGGAGGGTATATAAGATTCGGCCCGGCCGAACTTAGCACGCTTTTACTTGTTTGATTTTTTTTTTTCTTCCAAGAAAATCTTTTTACAGTGAAAAGATTTGGCGAACAATGATTTCCTTATAAGTTATCCACGAAAACCATCAATGAAATACGACGAGTTAAATTGCATGTTTACAAAAAGGTGGGTATTAAGTTGGTGTTTCATAGTGAAATACCCATCTTTTTCACGATTACTTTTTCGAAAAACTACAAAAATATCACTGATAACTAAAACCGTTATTAAAATTTTACCATAAATAATGGGAATTCTCTAATGAATGAAATCAGAAAGTCTTATTGCTTCAAATTCTATAATCTACAAGAAGCAATAGTTACAAAAATTTTATTTTTACAGTGAAACATGAACTTAATATCCACCTTAAGCGAGGAAAATCACATCAGTAAGCAGACTTTTATCTATGAGAGCAAATTTTATATTACACTTATGTTTGCCGCTGGGTCATTTGACATCAATTAGTGGGCAAAGAATGAAAAAAGCTTACAACTGCAATAACGTAGAAATCTCTTAGTGTTTCTGATATTTAGTTCTACCAGCTTTCCATACTTTATCTCCAATTAATAAGAAAACTTAAGGACTTATAAAAACATGATGCAAATTATAGCCATAAACGACAATAGTTGGATGGAATTTTTACCGGACAATAGACCGACACAAACAATAATCAGTTGAAATCATTAAACTAGTTTCAGAGCAAAAATGGGAGCAAATGAGAAACTTTCATCCAAATACTGAAGCTGATTCCCTGAAACTTTCATTATAAGCGAAGACATTCGCAAAGACAACCCCTCTTTGAAGGCTTTGAAAGATTGGCTTATGAATAGTGTCTTGACAAATGTCACCGTAGATGGGTCAGTTCCTGGATCCAATAGCGACCACAATTTAAAAAAAAAAAACAAGTAAAAGCGTGCTAAGTTCGGCCGGGCCGAATCTTATATACCCTCCACCATGGATCGCATTTGTCGAGTTCTCTTCCCGGCATCTCTTCTTAGGCAAAAAAAGGATATAAGAAAAGATTTGCTCTGCTATTAGAGCGATATCAAGATATGGTCCGATTTGGACCACAATTAAATTATATGTTGGAGACCTGTGTAAAATGTCAGCCAATTCGAATAAGAATTGCGCTCTTTGTGAGCTCAAAAAGCAAAATAGAGAGATCGATTTATATGGGAGCTGTATCGGGCTATGGACCGATTCAGACCATAATAAACACGTATGTTGATGGTCATGAGAGAATCCGTCGTACAAAATTTCAGGCAAGTCGGATAATAATTGCGACCTCTAAAGGCTCAAGAAGTCAAGAACCAGATCGGTTTACATGGCAGCTATATCAGGTTATGAACCGACTTGTATTTTATTTGACATATTTGTTGAAAGTAACAATAAAAAACGTCTTGCGAAATTTCGGCCAAATCGGATAGGAATTGCGCCCTCTAGAAGCTCAAGAAGTCAAGTCCCCAGATCTGTTTATATGACAGCTATATCAGGTTATGAACCGATTTAAACCATATATGGCACAGTTGTTGGATATCATAACAAAATACTACGTGTCAAAATTCATTCAAATCGGATAGGAATTGCGCCCTCTAGAGGCTCAAGAAGTCAAGACCCAAGATCGGTTTATATGACAGCTATATAAGGTTATGGACCGATTTGAACCATACTTGACACAGTTGTTGGATATCATAACAAAACACGTCGTGCAAAATTTCATCTCAATCGGATAAGAATTGCGCACTCTAGAGGCTCAAGAAGTCAAGACCCCAGATCGGTGTATATGACAGCTATATCAGGTTATGGACCGATTTGAACCATACTTGGCACAGTTGTTAGCTATAATAACGAAACACGTCGTGCAAAATTTCATTCAAATCGGATAAGAATTGCGCCTTCTAGAGGCTCAAGAAGTCAAGACCCAAGATCTGTTTATATGACAGCTATATCAGATTCTGAACCGATTTCAACCATACTTGGCACAGTAGTTGGATGTCATAAAAGAACACGTCGTGCAAAATTTCATTCAAATCGGATAAGAATTGCGCCTTCTAAAGGCTCAAGAAGTCAAGACCCAAGATCGGTTTATATGGCAGCTATATCAGGTTATGAACCGATTTGAACCATACTTGGCACAGTTGTTGGATATCATAACAAAATACGTCGTGCAAAATTTCATCCAAATCGGATACGAAATGCGCACTCTAGAGGCTCAAGAAGTCAAGACCCAAGATCGGTTTATATGGCAGCTATATCAAAACATGGACCGATATGGCCCATTTACAATACCAACCGACCTACACTAATATGAAGTATTTGTGCAAAATTTCAAGCGGCTAGCTTTACTCCTTCGGAAGTTAGCGTGCTTTCGACAGACAGACGGACGGACGGACGGACGGACGGACGGACGGACGGACAGACGGACGGACATGGCTAGATCGACATAAAATTTCACGACGATCAAGAATATATATACTTTATGTGGTCTCAGACGAATATTTCGAGTAGTTACAATCAGAATGACGAAATTAGTATACCCCCCATCTTATGGTGGAGGGTATAATAAAAGCGTGCTAAGTTCGGCCGGGCCGAATCTTATATACCCTCCACCATGGATCGCATTTGTCGAGTTCTCTTCCCGGCATCTCTTCTTAGGCAAAAAAAGGATATAAGAAAAGATTTGCTCTGCTATTAGAGCGATATCAAGATATGGTCCGATTTGGACCACAATTAAATTATATGTTGGAGACCTGTGTAAAATGTCAGCCAATTCGAATAAGAATTGCGCTCTTTGTGAGCTCAAAAAGCAAAATAGAGAGATCGATTTATATGGGAGCTGTATCGGGCTATGGACCGATTCAGACCATAATAAACACGTATGTTGATGGTCATGAGAGAATCCGTCGTACAAAATTTCAGGCAAGTCGGATAATAATTGCGACCTCTAAAGGCTCAAGAAGTCAAGAACCAGATCGGTTTACATGGCAGCTATATCAGGTTATGAACCGACTTGTATTTTATTTGACATATTTGTTGAAAGTAACAATAAAAAACGTCTTGCGAAATTTCAGCCAAATCGGATAGGAATTGCGCCCTCTAGAAGCTCAAGAAGTCAAGTCCCCAGATCTGTTTATATGACAGCTATATCAGGTTATGAACCGATTTAAACCATATATGGCACAGTTGTTGGATATCATAACAAAATACTACGTGTCAAAATTCATTCAAATCGGATAGGAATTGCGCCCTCTAGAGGCTCAAGAAGTCAAGACCCAAGATCGGTTTATATGACAGCTATATAAGGTTATGGACCGATTTGAACCATACTTGATACAGTTGTTGGATATCATAACAAAACACGTCGTCCAAAATTTCATCTCAATCGGATAAGAATTGCGCACTCTAGAGGCTCAAGAAGTCAAGACCCCAGATCGGTGTATATGACAGCTATATCAGGTTATGGACCGATTTGAAGCATACTTGGCACAGTTGTTAGCTATAATAACGAAACACGTCGTGCAAAATTTCATTCAAATCGGATAAGAATTGCGCCTTCTAGAGGCTCAAGAAGTCAAGACCCAAGATCTGTTTATATGACAGCTATATCAGATTCTGAACCGATTTCAACCATACTTGGCACAGTAGTTGGATGTCATAAAAGAACACGTCGTGCAAAATTTCATTCAAATCGGATAAGAATTGCGCCTTCTAAAGGCTCAAGAAGTCAAGACCCAAGATCGGTTTATATGGCAGCTATATCAGGTTATGAACCGATTTGAACCATACTTGGCACAGTTGTTGGATATCATAACAAAATACGTCGTGCAAAATTTCATCCAAATCGGATACGAAATGCGCACTCTAGAGGCTCAAGAAGTCAAGACCCAAGATCGGTTTATATGGCAGCTATATCAAAACATGGACCGATATGGCCCATTTACAATACCAACCGACCTACACTAATATGAAGTATTTGTGCAAAATTTCAAGCGGCTAGCTTTACTCCTTCGGAAGTTAGCGTGCTTTCGACAGACAGACGGACGGACGTACGGACGGACAGACGGACGGACATGGCTAGATCGACATAAAATTTCACGACGATCAAGAATATATATACTTTATGTGGTCTCAGACGAATATTTCGAGTAGTTACAATCAGAATGACGAAATTAGTATACCCCCCATCTTATGGTGGAGGGTATAAAAATTAATTATCTTTACCAATTTCACAATAGCAGAAAAATTTAGGCAATTTTCGATTTTGAAAAAATGAGGGGTTAAAAATAAAACACTTATGGGAATTAGACCCTTTATCGGTAGATCGGTCAATATAACAGCTATATCCAAATATGATCCGTTTTGGCCTGTTCAAGAACTTAACCACCGTGCATCAAAAGGACGTATCTGCTCCAATTGCAGCTCCATATGTCAATTATTGAAGGCTGTAGAGCGATTACAACAGACAGACGGACAGACACACGGTTATAGTTAAATCGTCCTAAAATTTTACGACGACCCAATATATATGTGCTTTGTAGGGACTGATATTTCGATGCGTTGTAAACGGAATGACCAAATGAATATACCCCTATCCAACGGTGGTGGGTATAAAAATATGCAGTAAATTTTTAAGGTGTGTTAGCACCAATCAACACTAACGTCCAATGACACACGCATTATTATGTTGTTTATTCCTTGTATGTTCGTTTGTTAATATTTACCCATAGACAATGTGTCGGTGCAGCCTCAATGAATGACACACAAGATTGGGAAATACATATCCTTTGATATTTATAGCCACATTTGGAGTGTATTTGATTATAAAATAATTACTTCTACTTGTATTATACTTTTTTGTTGGATTGTCTGTTTGTTGCGAGCGTGTTTTTGTTTTTCTGATGAAGCGCCATACTATTTTAGTTTTATCAATATTTTATGCCATTTATCATCATCCATCAAATGTCATTTAATGCGAGGCTTGTAACAAAAGTTTTTTTTGTTAATTTACTTATATTTGCTGGAGAACGGTATGTTGTTGTTTTCAAGATTTTAATACTAATTAAGAAACAAAACAAAACATTAAACCACCTAAAAAAACAAGAATAAAGGAAAACAAGGGAGGAAAACTGAAATTCAGCCTGGCTGAATAAGGTTTTCTATAGGAAAACTGAAATTCAGCCTGGCTGAATAAGGTTTTCTATAGGAAAACTGAAATTCAGCCTGGCTGAATAAGGTTTTCTATAGGAAAACTGAAATTCAGCCTGGCTGAATAAGGTTTTCTATAGGAAAACTGAAATTCAGCCTGGCTGAATAAGGTTTTCTATAGGAAAACTGAAATTCAGCCTGGCTGAATAAGGTTTTCTATAGGAAAACTGAAATTCAGCCTGGCTGAATAAGGTTTTCTATAGGAAAACTGAAATTCAGCCTGGCTGAATAAGGTTTTCTATAGGAAAACTGAAATTCAGCCTGGCTGAATAAGGTTTTCTATAGGAAAACTGAAATTCAGCCTGGCTGAATAAGGTTTTCTATAGGAAAACTGAAATTCAGCCTGGCTGAATAAGGTTTTCTATAGGAAAACTGAAATTCAGCCTGGCTGAATAAGGTTTTCTATAGGAAAACTGAAATTCAGCCTGGCTGAATAAGGTTTTCTATAGGAAAACTGAAATTCAGCCTGGCCGAATAAGGTTTTCTATAGGAAAACTGAAATTCAGCCTGGCTGAATAAGGTTTTCTATAGGAAAACTGAAATTCAGCCTGGCTGAATAAGGTTTTCTATAGGAAAACTGAAATTCAGCCTGGCTGAATAAGGTTTTCTATAGGAAAACTGAAATTCAGCCTGGCTGAATAAGGTTTTCTATAGGAAAACTGAAATTCAGCCTGGCTGAATAAGGTTTTCTATAGGAAAACTGAAATTCAGCCTGGCTGAATAAGGTTTTCTATAGGAAAACTGAAATTCAGCCTGGCTGAATAAGGTTTTCTATAGGAAAACTGAAATTCAGCCTGGCTGAATAAGGTTTTCTATAGGAAAACTGAAATTCAGCCTGGCTGAATAAGGTTTTCTATAGGAAAACTGAAATTCAGCCTGGCTGAATAAGGTTTTCTATAGGAAAACTGAAATTCAGCCTGGCTGAATAAGGTTTTCTATAGGAAAACTGAAATTCAGCCTGGCTGAATAAGGTTTTCTATAGGAAAACTGAAATTCAGCCTGGCTGAATAAGGTTTTCTATAGGAAAACTGAAATTCAGCCTGGCTGAATAAGGTTTTCTATAGGAAAACTGAAATTCAGCCTGGCTGAATAAGGTTTTCTATAGGAAAACTGAAATTCAGCCTGGCTGAATAAGGTTTTCTATAGGAAAACTGAAATTCAGCCTGGCTGAATAAGGTTTTCTATAGGAAAACTGAAATTCAGCCTGGCTGAATAAGGTTTTCTATAGGAAAACTGAAATTCAGCCTGGCTGAATAAGGTTTTCTATAGGAAAACTGAAATTCAGCCTGGCTGAATAAGGTTTTCTATAGGAAAACTGAAATTCAGCCTGGCTGAATAAGGTTTTCTATAGGAAAACTGAAATTCAGCCTGGCTGAATAAGGTTTTCTATAGGAAAACTGAAATTCAGCCTGGCTGAATAAGGTTTTCTATAGGAAAACTGAAATTCAGCCTGGCTGAATAAGGTTTTCTATAGGAAAACTGAAATTCAGCCTGGCTGAATAAGGTTTTCTATAGGAAAACTGAAATTCAGCCTGGCTGAATAAGGTTTTCTATAGGAAAACTGAAATTCAGCCTGGCTGAATAAGGTTTTCTATAGGAAAACTGAAATTCAGCCTGGCTGAATAAGGTTTTCTATAGGAAAACTGAAATTCAGCCTGGCTGAATAAGGTTTTCTTATTCAGCCAGGCTGAATAAGGTTTTTTATAGGAAAACTGAAATTCAGCCTGGCTGAATAAGGTTTTCTATAGGAAAACTGAAATTCAGCCTGGCTGAATAAGGTTTTCTATAGGAAAACTGAAATTCAGCCTGGCTGAATAAGGTTTTCTATAGGAAAACTGAAATTCAGCCTGGCTGAATAAGGTTTTCTATAGGAAAACTGAAATTCAGCCTGGCTGAATAAGGTTTTCTATAGGAAAACTGAAATTCAGCCTGGCTGAATAAGGTTTTCTATAGGAAAACTGAAATTCAGCCTGGCTGAATAAGGTTTTCTATAGGAAAACTGAAATTCAGCCTGGCTAAATAAGGTTTTCTATAGGAAAACTGAAATTCAGCCTGGCTGAATAAGGTTTTCTATAGGAAAACTGAAATTCAGCCTGGCTGAATAAGGTTTTCTATAAGAAAACTGAAATTCAGCCTGGCTGAATAAGGTTTTCTATAGGAAAACTGAAATTCAGCCTGGCTGAATAAGGTTTTCTATAGGAAAACTGAAATTCAGCCTGTCTGAATAAGGTTTTCTATAGGAAAACTGAAATTCAGCCTGGCTGAATAAGGTTTTCTATAGGAAAACTGAAATTCAGCCTGGCTGAATAAGGTTTTCTATAGGAAAACTGAAATTCAGCCTGGCTGAATAAGGTTTTCTATTGGAAAACTGAAATTCAGCCTGGCTGAATAAGGTTTTCTATAGGAAAACTGAAATTCAGCCTGGCTGAATAAGGTTTTCTATAGGAAAACTGAAATTCAGCCTGGCTGAATAAGGTTTTCTATAGGAAAACTGAAATTCAGCCTGGCCGAATAAGGTTTTCTATAGGAAAACTGAAATTCAGCCTGGCTGAATAAGGTTTTCTATAGGAAAACTGAAATTCAGCCTGGCTGAATAAGGTTTTCTATAGGAAAACTGAAATTCAGCCTGGCTGAATAAGGTTTTCTATAGGAAAACTGAAATTCAGCCTGGCTGAATAAGGTTTTCTATAGGAAAACTGAAATTCAGCCTGGCTGAATAAGGTTTTCTATAGGAAAACTGAAATTCAGCCTGGCTGAATAAGGTTTTCTATAGGAAAACTGAAATTCAGCCTGGCTGAATATGGTTTTCTATAGGAAAACTGAAATTCAGCCTGGCTGAATAAGGTTTTCTATAGGAAAACTGAAATTCAGCCTGGCTGAATAAGGTTTTCTATAGGAAAACTGAAATTCAGCCTGGCTGAATAAGGTTTTCTATAGGAAAACTGAAATTCAGCCTGGCTGAATAAGGTTTTCTATAGGAAAACTGAAATTCAGCCTGGCTGAATAAGGTTTTCTATAGGAAAACTGAAATTCAGCCTGGCTGAATAAGGTTTTCTATAGGAAAACTGAAATTAAGCCTGGCTGAATAAGGTTTTCTATAGGAAAACTGAAATTCAGCCTGGCTGAATAAGGTTTTCTATAGGAAAACTGAAATTCAGCCTGGCTGAATAAGTGTTTCTATTGGAAAACTGAAATTCAGCCTGGCTGAATAAGGTTTTCTATAGGAAAACTGAAATTCAGCCTGGCTGAATAAGGTTTTCTATAGGAAAACTGAAATTCAGCCTGGCCGAATAAGGTTTTCTATAGGAAAACTGAAATTCAGACTGGCTGAATAAGGTTTTCTATAGGAAAACTGAAATTCAGCCTGGCTGAATAAGGTTTTCTATAGGAAAACTGAAATTCAGCCTGGCTGAATAAGGTTTTCTATAGGAAAACTGAAATTCAGCCTGGCTGAATAAGGTTTGCTATAGGAAAACTGAAATTCAGCCTGGCTGAATAAGGTTTTCTATAGGAAAACTGAAATTCAGCCTGGCTGAATAAGGTTTTCTATAGGAAAACTGAAATTCAGCCTGGCTGAATAAGGTTTTCTATAGGAAAACTGAAATTCAGCCTGGCTGAATAAGGTTTTCTTTAGGAAAACTGAAATTTAGTCTGGCTGAATAAGGTTTTCTTTAGGAAAACTGAAATTCAGCCTGGCTGAATAAGGTTTTCTATAGGAAAACTGAAATTCAGCCTGGCTGAATAAGGTTTTCTATAGGAAAACTGAAATTCAGCCTGGCTGAATAAGGTTTTCTATAGGAAAACTGAAATTCAGCCTGGCTGAATAAGGTTTTCTATAGGAAAACTGAAATTCAGCCTGGCTGAATAAGGGTTTCTATAGAAAAACTGAAATTCAGCCTGGCTGAATAAGGTTTTCTATAGGAAAACTGAAATTCAGCCTGGCTGAATAAGGTTTTCTATAGGAAAACTGAAATTCAGCCTGGCTGAATAAGGTTTTCTATAGGAAAACTGAAATTCAGCCTGGCTGAATAAGGTTTTCTATAGGAAAACTGAAATTCAGCCTGGCTGAATAAGGTTTTCTATAGGAAAACTGAAATTCAGCCTGGCTGAATAAGGTTTTCTATAGGAAAACTGAAATTCAGCCTGGCTGAATAAGGTTTTCTATAGGAAAACTGAAATTCAGCCTGGCTGAATAAGGTTTTCTATAGGAAAACTGAAATTCAGCCTGGCTGAATAAGGTTTTCTATAGGAAAACTGAAATTCAGCCTGGCTGAATAAGGTTTTCTATAGGAAAACTGAAATTCAGCCTGGCTGAATAAGGTTTTCTATAGGAAAACTGAAATTCAGCCTGGCTGAATAAGGTTTTCTATAGGAAAACTGAAATTCAGCCTGGCTGAATAAGGTTTTCTATAGGAAAACTGAAATTCAGCCTGGCTGAATAAGGTTTTCTATAGGAAAACTGAAATTCAGCCTGGCTGAATAAGGTTTTCTATAGGAAAACTGAAATTCAGCCTGGCTGAATAAGGTTTTCTATAGGAAAACTGAAATTCAGCCTGGCTGAATAAGGTTTTCTATAGGAAAACTGAAATTCAGCCTGGCTGAATAAGGTTTTCTATAGGAAAACTGAAATTTAGCCTGGCTGAATAAGGTTTTCTATAGGAAAACTGAAATTCAGCCTGGCTGAATAAGGTTTTCTATAGGAAAACTGAAATTCAGCCTGGCTGAATAAGGTTTTCTATAGGAAAACTGAAATTCAGCCTGGCTGAATAAGGTTTTCTATAGGAAAACTGAAATTCAGCCTGGCTGAATAAGGTTTTCTATAGGAAAACTGAAATTCAGCCTGGCTGAATAAGGTTTTCTATAGGAAAACTGAAATTCAGCCAGGCTGAATAAGGTTTTCTATAGGAAAACTGAAATTCAGCCTGGCTGAATAAGGTTTTCTATAGGAAAACTGAAATTCAGCCTGGCTGAATAAGGTTTTCTATAGGAAAACTGAAATTCAGCCTGGCTGAATAAGGTTTTCTATAGGAAAACTGAAATTCAGCCTGGCTGAATAAGGTTTTCTATAGGAAAACTGAAATTCAGCCTGGCTGAATAAGGTTTTCTATAGGAAAACTGAAATTCAGCCTGGCTGAATAAGGTTTTCTATAGGAAAACTGAAATTCAGCCTGGCTGAATAAGGTTTTCTATAGGAAAACTGAAATTCAGCCTGGCTGAATAAGGTTTTCTATAGGAAAACCTTATTCAGCCAGGCTGAATAAGGTTTTCTATAGGAAAACTGAAATTCAGCCTGGCTGAATAAGGTTTTCTATAGGAAAACTGAAATTCAGCCTGGCTGAATAAGGTTTTCTATAGGAAAACTGAAATTCAGCCTGGCTGAATAAGGTTTTCTATAGGAAAACTGAAATTCAGCCTGGCTGAATAAGGTTTTCTATAGGAAAACTGAAATTCAGCCTGGCTGAATAAGGTTTTCTATAGGAAAACTGAAATTCAGCCTGGCTGAATAAGGTTTTCTATAGGAAAACTGAAATTCAGCCTGGCTGAATAAGGTTTTCTATAGGAAAACTGAAATTCAGCCTGGCTGAATAAGGTTTTCTATAGGAAAACTGAAATTCAGCCTGGCTGAATAAGGTTTTCTATAGGAAAACTGAAATTCAGCCTGGCTGAATAAGGTTTTCTATAGGAAAACTGAAATTCAGCCTGGCTGAATAAGGTTTTCTATAGGAAAACTGAAATTCAGCCTGGCTGAATAAGGTTTTCTATAGGAAAACTGAAATTCAGCCTGGCTGAATAAGGTTTTCTATAGGAAAACTGAAATTCAGCCTGGCTGAATAAGGTTTTCTATAGGAAAACTGAAATTCAGCCTGGCTGAATAAGGTTTTCTATAGGAAAACTGAAATTCAGCCTGGCTGAATAAGGTTTTCTATAGGAAAACTGAAATTCAGCCTGGCTGAATAAGGTTTTCTATAGGAAAACTGAAATTCAGCCTGGCTGAATAAGGTTTTCTATAGGAAAACTGAAATTCAGCCTGGCTGAATAAGGTTTTCTATAGGAAAACTGAAATTCAGCCTGGCTGAATAAGGTTTTCTATAGGAAAACTGAAATTCAGCCTGGCTGAATAAGGTTTTCTATAGGAAAACTGAAATTCAGCCTGGCTGAATAAGGTTTTCTATAGGAAAACTGAAACTAATAGTACTGGATTTTTTGGTTAAAGCACTTGCTAGCCTTGAATTCCGTTTAGATCTTCTGTTTAATAAGTGAATTCTCCATTTTTTCTTTGTTTTCTTGCAACGCCAAAGTAGCCACAGGAAATGAACATCGAGAACTGTTGTCCTGTTAAAGGTTAACTATCCCAGTGACACATATCCTTTTGTATTCAGCACCATGCTTTCATGTTGCTTCCTTCACATCTTCATCATCTGCTAACTTTACCATGCGTAAAGATGACCGACGAAGTAGGAAGATAATGTAAGGACCACCACTTGTAGTTAGTCAGTCTGTTACACAGTCAGTCGTTGTCATTTGCGTTGTCTATGTTACAGACGCATCCAACACGCATACTATCCATACACCACTCCAAGCCAAAAGGATACGCACACAACGCACCAACAAACAGCATTTATTAAATGGACTACATATACATATATATAGAGCTAGAATATTTTGGGGAAACGGAAAAAGAATCGGAAAATGAAAGAAGGCCAAAAAAACCGACAACAATAATAACAACTGTAAAAAAAATCGAAAGAAACACGCAATCTTCCAATTGTGTATGTAAGGCAGTGGATTGAAATTAACCTGAAGCGGGATAAACAGGGCAAAGCTTTCAATTATCAATGCGTTGACGAGCAATGGCACGTTCGACTAGGATGACCAGTCGTGCGTTCAATCCTAACAGCAGCAACAACAGCGATGACAACCAAAAAAAAAAAAAAACTTTTTGAAAAAGAATCTCATGTTAAAGAGAATCCACAGAACAAAAAAAACAAATACAATAAAAAATGATGGCCCGGAATAGATTAGACAGACAAGAATTTTACAAAATTACAGGATAATCTAAAGAAAAAAGACGAAAACATCGCAACGCAGACTTTGATTGTTATTTAAACGTCAACACTCGCCAAGAAAAAAAGCATAAGGAGAATATGATGGAGACTCCCCCGCCAAGTTCCAGAAAGAAACTTTGAAATACATGGCGAGTAAAGAAGATGCTTGGAGTGGGGGAGGTTCAGAGGTGTTTGTTGGGATAACTGCTTGTCCAACAACTGCCTGTCAAGTAATACTCTAAGTCTGATTTTCCGATTTTTGGAGATTTTTTCTTTTTGTCATTGATTTTGCCCTTCGCATATTCTATCACGTCCCAAGTTAGTACATGCTTTTTTTGCCTTATATATTTTGCAAAGCTCTATATAATTTTTTTTATTCTTTTTTGAAGAAGAATAACTTTAAAGTGCCGAGGTTACTGTGTGTGTATGTGCGTCTGTGTATATATATACATGTTTGTCTTCTTGCGTTTTTATGTATGTATACGAAGCCGGTGTTGTCTGCCTTCATCATCATCGTCCTTTTTATTATTTATTGAAAATTGTTGCTTCTCATGTGAAAGCAATTTGGGAAAAACACAATAACAAGCAAGCATCCCCTCTAACACCATGGTCCTCGAAAACACCATCACCTCGATGTCATCCGCGGCGACAGCGGCGGTTATCATACAACCCACCAAAGAAACATACGAGTGGTGAACTATGACGCAGCACCCGCTCATGCTCTCATTAGCACAATTTTATTATTTATTTGAGTGTTATCGGGGGAAACAAGAAACGCATTTTTTCATAAACTGCGTAAATATGAAAACTTAAGAGAGCAATGAGTGCCTTCTGTGGAGCGGAAGAGAGTCGGAGTGGTTTTTCTTTCAATTGAAATCTATTACTCAATTACTTTGTATGTTTTCAACAACATCATGGGAGATTTAAACAATTTACTCTTATTTTAAATGAGACTGAGATTAAGAGAGACATTTCTCATTTTCTCTCTCTCCCCTGCTTAGTCTATGGCTATTATTCGCCTGTGTAATAGCGGCAAATTAACTGTTCATTCATTCATGTTGGTGAAACAATGTAATACTCTTTCTCTATGGTTTTCTCTCTTCTTAGCATTTCACTCTCTCCGATTTGTTCTCCTTTTTCTAAGAATTTTTTACTTTTCATATAAGAAAATGCTTTGCCATATCATACGTTCAAACAAAAAGAAAATACAACTAGGGAAAAAATGAAAACATTACAAATATAACGAAACAAGCGGGTGGGTGTCAATGTTTACATTTGTGTTGAAAACGTAAAAACAAACCATAGGAAGATTTGGAAAAAAATTCCCTATTTCTAATAATGTCAGGAAAAATATAATTTCTGCATCTTTAAATATTTAAAAAAGTGCTGCATAAGCCATATTGGATGGAAAATTGCGGTAGCATAATGAATCAATAATGAAAACATAAATATTACAAAAAACAAAACTCTAGCAAAGGTTTTTATAATTTCTAACAAGTAAGCAAAGGCAAAAGTTGGGCGGTGCCAACTATATAATACACCTACACCTACCCTATAAGTGGAAATGGGGAGCTATGTATAATTCTGAACCGAATTATACGAAATTCAGAGTCATCAAACCTTTCCTGCCAAATTTAAAGTGAATCGGTAAACAGATGACCACATAATTGTAAACTAAGTCCAGATCGGACGATCTTTATATGGGGGCTGGGAACGTAGCATGGGTGGGGGGGGGGGCCTGGGCGTAAAATTGTAAAATTGTTTTGTCTAAAACAAACATTAAATTTAATATTTTCAAAACAAGGGCTGTGGATTTCGACTCGACTGCGACTCCAGGCAAATTGATCGACTCCGGGCACTTAAATAATGCCGTATTTTGTACCCACCAATAAAGAGGTTGGTGATACCCAACCTAGGCAATATGGGTATCAAATGAAGGTTATAAGCGAGTGGACTACGAATATGTAACAACAAAAAATAACCATTTTACATGAGAAGGAACTACGGAATCTTGAGGATTTTGGACCCCCTTTAACCCTAGGTTAATGAAAGTAATTAAGGAAAAGATTATGAAATGCAATTTCAATTTTTATTCAAAATTTAGGATCAAGAGGAGGAGGAGGATGACGACGAGTATGCAGACATCGTGGGGGAAAGGGTAGCCCATATTAAATTTACTCCTGAGGTCATTAAAATATGATTGCCACATCCACGCACTTCCCCCGAGAGGGCATTTTGGGTTGCTAGGGGATCGAGGGGCCTTTGTCCCAGAAACGAACTTTAGAATCTCGTTACTGGGCTCAGAACTAGGGAGTGCGCCCTATAAAGTGTGTTTTTCCTCAAATCTCATGATTTCGTTTGTAACACCTCGAAATATATATAATAAATATTTTCAATCGTCCGAGTATTCGAAGTCCGTCCGTTCATTCAACAGGTAGACGAAATCACAATACCGTCGGAACGAAAGAGACTATCCGCATGAAATTTGCGTAGGTACTTCTTATTGTAGTCGTTTACGGCCCAATATTGGCCATATTGGGTACATTGATTTAAGTTTATACAAGAAAAAAAATTTAAACTATCTACTTAAAAATCGTTACGTACTACGTACGTTTCTGAGGTGATTATTTGACCATTTTTTTCCTGAACTGAGCTTTCAAACAGTTCGAAAACTCAGCTTACTCATAGCATTTAATAATTTAAAATATCCCTTGCAGGATATGCAGAATAGGTATGGAAAAACTAAAAAATTAAATTTTAACTAAAATAGTTAAACAATATGTGCCGTGTAAAACAATATTCTATGAGATTTTTTACAAACAAAAAATTTGAATCAAACTTTTCCAAATACACACAAAATTTCAATGAACATTTTAATTAAATTTTTAAATAGAATATTTCAATCAAATATTTTTTAAAGACTAAATTCCAATTTTTTCTAAAGACAAAATTTCGATTAAATTTTCTCTAAAGTCAAAATTTCAATGAAAGTTTTTCTAAAGCCAAAATTTTAATAAATTGTTTCCAAAGAAAATTTTAACTAAACTTTTTCTAAAGACAAAACTTCAATCAATTTTTTTCGGAAAACGTAGTCTATTTCAATAAAATTTTTTCTAAAGACAAAATTTCAATGAAGTTTTTCTTAAGACAATATTTCACTGAAATTTTTCTAGATCTAAAATTTCAATGTCAAAACTTCAAGACAATTAATAATGTCAAATAATTTTTTCTTAAGACTAAATTTTAATACCACGATTTCAATAGCAAAATGATTTTTTTCCATGTAATGACAGAACTTCAAAGCATTTTTTCTAACGACAACATTGCAATGTTTTTTTTTTCTAAAGACTAAATTGCAATAAAATGTTCTGCGTAGAGAATTTTAATAATATTTGTTCTTAGGACAAAATTTCAATGAAATATTTCCTTAAGACAAAATGTTGCTCAGGCATGGGCCTCTCTAAATAAATTGAGATTCCATTGCAGGATATTCTTCATTCAATGCTTTCTATTCAAAGAATAGTACAGCAAAAAACATTTAAAAGTCATCAAAAATGTGTGTTGTTGCTGGAAGCATTTGACTGCTTATCCTGTATCGCGATTTCAATTTCGACGTTATTGCTTAAATGGAATCTCAATAAGATTTTAAGACTGAAAAAAGAAAGCACAAACATACATTTCAATATCATAATTTTAAACCACAATATTATCTTAAAATTTTTACCTAAGCCAATCTTATATATAACAAGTAAGAGCGTGCTAAGTTCGGCCGGGCCGAATCTTATATACCCTCCACCATTGATCGCATTTGTCGAATTCTATGCGCGGTATCTCTTTTTAGACAAACATCGAATATTGAATAAGAACTGTTATGCTATTGGACCTATATCAAGTTATAGTCCGATTCGGACCATAAATGAATGCTGAACATTGAAGAAGTCATTGTGTAATCTTTAAGTTCATTCGGATAAGAATTGCGCCTTGTAGGGGCTCAAGAAACAAAATCGGGAGATAGGTTTATATAGGAGCTGTATCAAGCTATTGGTCGATTCAGACTATATTAGACACGTATGTTGAAGGTCATGAGAGAAGCCGGATGAGAATTGCGCCCTCTAGAGGTTCAAGAAATCAAGATCCCTGATCGGTTTATATGGCAGCTATATCAGGTTCTATACCGATTTACGCCATACTTAGCACAGTTATTGGAAGCCATAACAAAACACCTAATGCAAAATTTCACCCAAATCGGATGGGAATTGCTCGCAACAAGCCAAATTTTAGACCTCTAGCTCAATCTGTAAAGAAAGTACTAAATGGTACCAATTTTGCTACCAACCTGTATGAATTTTTAACAGATCATTACGCCAACCTTCACACATTTTTTAGTTGTACCTACATGCCAAATTTCAGATCACCAGCTTCATCTGAAAAGAAAGTAGCAAATGGTACCTAAATGTGCGAATCGTGAATAGATAATTTAGCCACCCATCATATAATACTTAGTTACACCTACATGCGAAATTTCGGAACTCTAGCTCCATCTGAACAAAAAGAACCCAACGGTATCAAAAAGTACGAATTTGGAAAAGAACATTAAGTCACCCATCATATAGTTCTTCGTTGTAACTATACTCCAATTTTTAGACCTCAGACATTATTTTAACGACTTCTCCTATGACCTTCCACATACGTGCCAAATATGGTCTGAATCGGCCCATAACATGATATAGTTCCCATATTAACTGATCTCTCGATTTTAATTTTTGAGGCAGTACAGGGCTCACTACTTATCCAATTTGGCTGAAATTTTGCACAATGACTTCTACGATGGTCTCCAACATCTAAACAAATTGGTCCGATTTAGATATAGCTCTCATATATATGTATATATATCTACCCCAATAACTGAGAAGTTTGCCCTTATATATCTTCGTCCGATTTTGAGACATATTGCTATGAAGTGCTCATTTGTGGAGGAAGAATTTTGTTATGACTTTAGACATTACTGTTGAATTTCATAGAAATCGGTTCAGATTTATATACAGCTCCCATATATATGTTCGTCTGATTTTGAGAAATATTGCAATAAAGTGCTAATTTGTTAACCGATTCTCTCGAAATTTAACAGGAAGGATTTTCTAATGACTCTCGACATTACTGGTGAATTCATAGAAAGCGGCCCAGCTTTAGATATAGCTGCCATATATGTATATCGCCCGATTTTCACTAAAAGAGCCACTGCAATCGCATTTATTAACCAATGAAGTAACCGCCATATAAACCGGTCTCTCGATTATCCTTGTTCGATTCCTAGAGCTTTAATTTTTGCTGACAGAAGTTTGGTATAAAAACCCCAACTTCTTCCGCAAAAGAGGTTGACTTGTAGAACATTTTCTTTATGTGAAATGAATTATTTTTTACGTGTAGGAGATTAAGATGTCAAATCGGGAGATTGGTTTTATGGGAGCTATATCAGGTTATATACCGATATGGGCTATACTTGGCACGATCGTCAGAAATCATGACAGAATACTTTCAGCGCAATCGGATAATAATTGCACCTTTTATGCGCTCAAGAAGTCATTTCAAAGGACCTATATATATGGCAGCTATATTCATATCTGAACCGACGACTTACATCAATAAGAAGTATGTGTGCAAAATTTCAAGCTGCTAACTTTACGCGTTCGACGGCTATCTGGATTTCCACAGACGGACAGACATGGCTAAATCGACTTTGCATTTCAAGACAATCCGTGACCGTGTATTCTTTATGGGGTCCCAGATCGATATTCCGATGTGTTACAAATGGACTGACTAGATTAGTATACACCTCATCCTATGGTGTTAAAAATGTTCCCGTCATATAAGATCATGTTATGGTCGAAAATCAACAATTTTTATACCCTCCACCATAGGATGGTATTATTATACCCTCCACCATAGGATAATTTCGTCATTCTGTTTGTAACTCCTCGAAATATTCGTCGCAGACCCCATTAATATATACACATTATTGACCATGATGACATTTTATGTCGATCTAGCCATATCCGTCCGTCCGTCATAACTTTCGAAGGAGTGAAGCTAGCCGCTTGAAATTTTGCACAAATACTTTTTATAGGTGTAGGTCGGTTGGGATCTTGACTTCTTGAGCCCTTAGAGGACGCAAATCATATCCGATTTCGCTGAAATTTTGCATGACGTGTTTTGTTATGACTTTCAAAAACTGTGCAAAATATTGTTCAAATCGGTTCATAACCTGATATAGCTGCCATATAAACCGGTCTGGGATCTTGACTTCTTGAGCCTCTATAGGGCGCAATTATTATCTGATTTCGGTGAAATTGTGTACAATGGCTTATCCCATGACTTTCAACCTACGTGTCAAATATCGTCTGAATCGGTCTATAGCCTAATACAGCTCCCCTATAAAACGATCTCCCTATTTTACTTTTTGAGCCCCTAAAGGGCGCAATTCTTATTTCATTTGGCTGAAATTTTACACAATGACTTCTACTATGGCCTCCAACATTCATTCCATTATGGTCCGAATCGGACCATAACCAATAGCATAGCCATTCTTTTCTTTTATCCTTTCCTTTGTTTGCCTTAAAAGAGACACCGGGAAAAGAACTCGACAAATGCTATCCATGGCGGAGGGTTTATAAGATTCGGCCCGGCCGAACTATTTTTTTAATGTGTTTTTTTAAGTATTTAAAAAAAAAATTGTTAAAAAAATTTTAATATTAAAAATAATTAAAAAAAAAATTATTAAAACAATTTAAAGAAAAACTGATACGTCAATGTAAGCTCTAAATAATGAATATATGAAATTTCAAGGGTCAGGCGTTAATGGGTTAAACTTTGGTAGCTTGGTTTAGGTTAGGCTAAGTTGGATGGTGTGCCCACCATAGGTGAATTCACGGAAAGTCCGGTGTGGTCCATTGTGATACCCTGCAGATGTTATACACGAATAAAAAAAAAACAGAAATAATGAAGAATAAGAGCGGGTGGTGAAACACTTATTCCTTACGTAACCACGTGTGTACCTTTGCTGGATCTTATCACATCCTCCGTAAGCTCACAAATCTGGAGACCTTCCAGGGGTACGAATTATGAAATAAAAATGATATTCGCCTTAACAGGCAAAACAACTAAATTTTTTTTCTTTCATTGGGTAATCTTCACACCAATCAATGTTGGGATGTTCGCGATCGTGTAAATATGCAAACTCGGCATGTGAAAATTTTTCAAATTTTAGTTCAGGCAAAAAAAAACCGTCGTATTTACAATACCATACACAATGAAACAGAAACAAAAAATATCCATCCTTTGTATTGAACACAAATTCAAATAATAGCTCCCATATATATGTTCATCCGATTTGCAGTAATAGTGCAATAAAATGAACACCTGCTAACCGATTCTCTCGGAACTTCGTAGGAACGATTTTCTCTTGACCCTCGATATTACCTCGATATTCCAGTGCAATATATCGCCCGATTTTCACTACTAGAGCTACTGCAAGCGCATTTATTGACCAATCTTCCCAAAATTTTGTACATCGCTTTCCTCGACGACTTCCACTTGCTCGAAATCGGTTCAGATTTAGATATAGCTCCCATATATATGTTCGTCCGATTTTGAGAAATTTTGCAATACAGTGCTCATTTGTAAACCGATTCTCTCGTAATTTGGCAGGAAGGATGTAGGGTACTATACAGTCGGCACCGCTCGACTTTTCCCTTTCCTTTCTGCTTTTTTTCTGAAAACTTGTTTTTTCTCAGTTTCCATGGCTTTTACATTTGAAACGAAATTGTCAATTTAATATTGAACTGACAACATGACAAATTTAAGAACCTAGACTACAAAATTTTTGTTTTCCTTAAAATCGTTAATATTCAAAAAATGAAAGGACAAATTGTTGGAGATGCTTATGATGATTGCGATGTAGAGGACGGTTACACAAACCTACTTCGTAATCATGCCAACCAAATCAAAATGACAAAAAATGTTGTAGCTGACATAATTGTGAACATGATATTCGATTTGCTGATGTTGTCGTTGTTTCTTTTCTTCAAAAACTGTTTCTCATATTCAGTTAATTTATTACATTTGTAACATTTATTAAATAATTAAATAAATTTATTTTTGTTATTTAATAAAATTCTATTTAAACCTAAATATTACAAAATGCCAACCTTTTTTGTCCTCCATAAAGGCACACACTTACAAACACTTACTCTTTTATATAATGATGGGAGAGCAACAACAGCAATATTGGCGCAACAACAAGGACGACATCAACAGAAACCAACAATAGCTACAACAACAAGTTGATACGTGTATTATTTGTGTTATTTGTAGGCCCCCTTACCCACCTCCCTACCTAACTACTGTGTTGTAGCGAGAAATGATGAAAACGTTGGGGAAACTAGTACAAAGCAATAACAAAAACATATTGCCATCTCTTTCTAACACATGCCCCTAAGGGGGCTCCTACAACACCACCAACAACCGAGAGTATGCACTCTTTTTATTAAATATTACAACTATGACGACGATGACGGCGGATGGAAGGATGGACAGACGAACGGATGGATGTGGATAGCGACAACAACATGCAGCAGGAGACAACAACACAGTCAACTTCAAAAATGTAGGGAGAGCCAACAGCAGCAACAGCAATTGAATGATAATAACAGCAACAGCAACACCAACAACATCATCAACCACAATGCCAGCAACAAAAAGGCATTCGGCAAAAACGTAAGAAACCTAAAGCCGTTACAAAAATAACAACAGGGAAAATTTTATGCTCTCGCACTCTCTTTGGTTACTGGTGTGTAGGGAGGACAGCATGCGACAACAACATCAACAACCACATGATGATTGTACTGTATGTGGAGGGAGCATCAACAAAATCATCATCATTGCCGTTGTCGTCGTCGCCGTCATAGGGAGCATCAGCTACAACCACCTAACGGAGATTCTTATTTGGAGGCTTCAAACCCCAACAGCAGCAAATCTGAGCTAGTAAGCAACGAAAAACAATTTTCGTTGCTGCTTGAAATTATTGCTGACTAAATGCTTGGCAACATGCATTTTGTTTTCGTTGCAACAGCCATACCAAATAAAACGCAATGCATGTTTCTAACTTCTCTCAATGACATTTTGCAACTTGACACGTGAAAATCCACAAGTTGTGTTGTGTGTGGGCATGTTTTGCAGAGTGCAAGAGAGAGTAAAATCATGTGAAACAGTGTTTGCAAAGTAAAAATGGGGAGATTTGTATATCTAAGTATAAAATTGTGGGTTATCAAACAGCTGCTATGAAATTTTTGGATGTATAGGACATTCAGTTCTACTTTACATCCAGTTTCAGTTAGTAAGTAACTAATCAATGTTGTGTCATATTGGAGCTATTGTCATGCTAATAGTTAGGGCGGGGTTATAAAGAGTGATTTTTTAGCTATTATCTTTTCGGCAACACTGGTTTAAACAGCTGATGCTAGTCTCGTTTATTTGTTTCACTTCGGTTTGGTCTATAATTTAACCATGAATCGTCTTACAAACGAACAATGCTTGCAAGTTATTGAATTTTATAATCAAAATGCGTGCTCTGTTAAGAAAGTTCATATCTCGCTTCTTCCATTGATCGACGAAGCTCATTTACGGCACAATGGGTACGTAAATAAGCAGAATTGTCGATTTTGGAGCGAAGATCAGCCAGAATCATTGCAAGAGTTACCAATGCATCCAGAAAAAGTGTGAATGGTGAGTGCTATCGTGAGATCATATCCAACTTTTTTTGGCCAAATTGCAAAAGCTTAACTTGGATGACATGTGATTTCAACAAGACGGTGCCACATGCCACAAAGCACACATTTAATTTCACGTTCGGTACCGATGAATTGGCCTCCTAGATCGTGCGATTTAACGACTGTAGACTATTTTTTGTGGGGCTATGTTAAAGCTCACGTCTATACAGACATGCCTGCTTTCTTTGAAGCATTGGAAGACACCATTGAAGCATTTATTCGGGAGATACCGACCGAAATGTTGGAAAGAGTATGCTAAAATTGGACGAAGCGGATGGACCATTTGAGGGGAGTCACGGTCTACATTTGCATGAAATAATCTTCCAACATTAAATTATATGGAACGTACTATCGATTCATATAAACATTTCATGCATTATTCTAAATTTAATGTTTTTTTTTTTTTTTTTTTTTGTTTGAAAAACTTTCCTACGTATTAATGTAATGCAGTTGCTTCGTTCCATTTCCCCTCTGCCTTTTGAGCCTTGGCATGGATTTGCTTCTGCATCTCTATGAAGCTCATTACTCGTCCCACTATCGACAGAACATCTAGTTCAATCTGCTCTGACCGCTGCGCTTGCCAGATAACTGCCGCTAGGAGTTTCGAGGTGTCGAGCTTATTCACGTTCCACTTTAGTGTACTTGTGCTCATTCCCCAGCATTCCAGCAGCTAAACAGCGTGAACTGATCTAGGTGCACCCAGGTGTTTCTATTTCCGCTATTTATTGGTATGATGCCATTGCGGAGTGCTATCCAGAAAGCATCTGTCTTTGTGGGATCCTCAGGCCAGGCCCCTTCATCTATTCCTCCATATTGCTCGCTTATAACCACAATAGAATGCGAATTTTTTATACAATTTCGCTAAATTTTGGAACTGTGAGTTGTATAAGAGCCATCGACGTGTTGAGTATGGTCAAGATCGAATCATGTGTGGATATAGCTGCCATATGGGCCGACCTCTGGATTTAAGGTCATAAAGGCGTCCTTTATTACCTCATAACTCACAACTTTTAAAATAGTGAGTAGTCTTGGTTTCCTCAAAATCCTTAGCCCAAAAAAAAAACTTCTTAAGGTTCACAAATATTAAAGAAATTTTAACAAGATGTATGTGGGGGTGGGGATCCATGTTCGGCACGCACCGCATTAATACATATTCACTTCTTAAAATTATGTCTCAAATACCATCGTTTAAATACCATTTTGTAATAAATGGCATACTTAACTCCTTATTATTTAATATCCCCATTTATTAATATAAAAATCACTGTAAATTGGTCTTGCAGATATTCTAACCAAAGAGAGCGAGCCTCACAACCACGTTTCTGTTGTTGCTCGTGTGTAGGTGCTAAGACATTTGTTTCTTATTTGCAATGCCATAGCATGTGTGCTTGAGAAGCTGTTTGCGAAAGGTTTTCCAGCTCTCAATTCATTCTCTTTCAATGTGCCATATGGTGGTTGTATGACTGACTGACTAGTTGATTATCCAATGCCATCGAGCAAGTTGTAAAGAACATGAAAGAAAGGAATATGTTCACTTAGGTTTGATAATGCTGCATGTTGTGGTCGCCTGGCATACAATACGTTTGGCTAGCCCGAATCTACTCGCTGGCTCGTTTCACTGTTGTGGTCGTGTTGCGATGTCAATGCATGTGTGTTGGAGTGTTGTGTTATGTTCGTACGTTTACTCGTTCGGTTGCTCGTTTGTTTGGTCTTTCGGTTTGTGGTGATTTGAGGTGCACAAACAAGAAGGTGTACGGTGTGTGTGCAAGCGCGAGAATAGGTCGGTTGGTTGGTTGAGTGTTGTGATGTGTTTGTTGGGTGGCCCTAGCGTTTGTGTGTGCGTATGTGCACTTGGTTGCTTTCATGCTGTTGGCTGAATGGTTGGTTGGTTGCCCTGCCTGACTGCCTATCACCACCCTGTGTGTGTAAACAGACACACACTTTGGCACTCTTTCGTTCTAATCGATGGATGGATGGCTAGCTGTGTTTGGCATCGTTGCCGTTGTTCTACGACGACTGGTTGCTGCTCGTCATTTTTCGACTCGTTGCTTCTTCGAATACCCGTCTGCTGCCTGTCCGCCCGCTGGTTTTTCTTACTGCTGCCATGCCTCGTTAGGCCTTTGCTTGTGCATTTTGCTTTACTTGTATCGCTGTTGTCTCGGCGTTTTTCTCGACAGAGTTGGCCGTCCTTTTTCAGTATGAAATTGAGTTTTGTGTAGTTAAGTCAGCGAAAATTTCCGTATGATTCCAAATCAAACACAGATCGTGTGAGAAATATATAGTTTTCCAAAACAACAACATACTTACAATATATATACCTATCTACATATGTTGTATATATACATACGTACATATATATCTAACAGCAAATAATAAACAAACAACAATAGCAAAAAATATCCAAAATAATCGAGAAATTCTGCGATAAACTAAATTTCATCTAATCTCACTTCCCTCGAAAAATTCGCAAAAACAAATTCCTTTAAAGCAAAAACATACAAACAATAACAAAGTCGTTCAACTTCATCTCCAAACGCAAAGAATTCAAATCGTATGCTCCAACCATAGCTAGATGGGTCAGAAGTGTATGTTTATGCCAAAAAGGCAGGCTAAATCATGGAAACGTTCGAACCATATTGTATTGAAATAAACGGAATTTTGCGTGTATTACAATGCATTTAATATATATACATACTCAAGAAATTTTCCAAAACAAATCAACTAAAAGCAATTTGAGAAATTCCACTTCCATACATTCCCATAGAAAAAAGATTTTTTTCAATTTTCCTAATCCCCTTCCAAGACTATTTTATTCATTCTCCATTTATTCTAGATTTTTATTATAAACAAATTCACAAAATTACCATTACCTCTGGCATCAGATCTTTAGGAAAAAAACTTTGAGAAAATACCCAGTTTTTTTGTTTACTTATTTTGATTTACCATCCCATCATTCGAATTTTAAATCCAAACAAAAATGTTAATTTTTTACACTTCAAGTGTTCAATATTTTCCTTCTGCTTTCAAATCAACCAACTAATCGGGCCACCGTGCGTTGTGCCAGTGTACTCGTATGCGTGCGTGCGTGAGTGCGTCTTTGCATATGTGAATTTTCAACACGAATTGTTTATAAATTGTGTTTTTCCCTCCCAATTGAAAACAAAATCGAATATTGGAAATCTCCACAAATGCGTGTTTCATATTCAGTTTCTATTTGATTTTTGATTTTTTAAAAATTCTGTATCTATTTGAATCATAAGCAAAGGAAAACAATTAGTGTTGTTAATTTGTATGTGATTTGTATGGTTTGTAGAATCATGATTGATTTGTTTCTTTTCGTTATTTGTTTTCCTTTATATACGCATATGATTTTTAAACAATTTTTTTTTTCGTTTTAATGTGTTAATTATTTGGAAAAAAAGTAAGTGAATATAACATCAACAGATAATTAAATTCCACCACATTTTAATTTCCAATTAACAGGTAAATTATTAGAAAGCTTACATATATCCATAAAATATTAGAAAGGAAAAAAATGGTTAAAAAATGCTACCATATGTTTATTTTACATTGGCTGCAATAACAACAATGTTGTCCTAGGTCTAAAATAAAATGTGACATTTACATTCCTATGGAGTTGGGAATAATTTTCGGGTTCTCAATCATGTGGATAAAAGTTTTGAGAAATAATTCATCCTTAGGTTAGGCAACACATTTTCGTGTTATTTAATTTCAATATTTTTGAAAAATGTTGTTAACTCTTTTGAATCCATAAATATAGATTTAATACAAGAAAGTTTTCAATATTTCTAAAAATATAATAATTTTCTTCCTAAATAATAAATAAATTATTGTTGGTCCTAAAAATAGGAACCAAATTTCGAATTTTTTAAAAATATCTTCTTCAAAAATAGCCAATCAATATCATATTTTCCGGCTATTTTAGGCGGCAGTTATTGTTTCTTTATGTTTTTCATAGTTATTGTCCTTGTTCAGACTGTAAAATCGATTTCAGATAGTGGCAAATGGTTTTAAGCTTCCTTTGAAGCTTAAAGAAAAATTTCTATCCTTAATGTATGCAACAATTTATCTTTTTATTGTAGGTATGCAATAGCTGTTTTTGACTTAGCAAATCGCTTTTTAAAACTGAAAACTAAAATAGTTGATTTATTTACAAAATTTCAATAGAAACTATTGTCCTAGGCTGACATTTAAAAAAAGGCGACATTTTACTTATTTAAGAAAAGTTTGAAAAGTCGAATAAAAAAAATTGTTATGGTCAGATTCAATCGAATTTTCCATCAGATATAGTTGGATCAGGTATAGCTAATTAGATAAAATATAGTAAGGCAAAATTTGATCTCAAATTTGTACAGAATTTTCAACTTTTTACTAAAAAAAAGGAATTGACTTTAAACGCTTTCAAAAAATTAATTTTCTTAGCTTAAACAAATTTTTGTTTTGATAAAAGTCTTCTTGGAAATTCTTTTTCATAAATCAGCAAACTCTCTGGTAAGGTTTTGAAAAAAATATTTTTGTCCTAATTATAAGAAATAAGTAAAAGCGTGCTAATTTCGGCTGGGCTGAATCTTGGTAACCCACCACCATGGATTCTGCAAAAAATTTATACAAAATAAATTTAGTTGAAGGGCATAATTTTATTCTACATACCAAACTTCTGTCAAACCAGAAAAATGATAGCTTCTAGTTGCCGAACAAGGATGATTGAGAGACCGCTTTGCATGGGAGCGGCTTGTAAGGGCTCAAGAAGTCAATATGGGATATCGCTTTATATGAGAGCTATATCAGGTTAAAGACCGATTTGGACTGTACTAGACAGAGTGGGTGGAAGTCATAACAAAACACTACTTGCTCAATTTCAGTCAAACCGGACAAAAACTGCAGCTTGTAGGGGCTTAAGAAGTCAAATCGGGAGATCGGTTTATAGTAGAGCTATATCAGGTTATAGACAGATTCGGAAAAAAAAAATTGCGGCTTACAGGGGCTCAAGAAGTCAAATCGGGAGATCGGCTTAAAATTCGCCATTTTAAGACAGACGAAAAAATAGCAGTGAACAAAAAATTTAGGAAAAATTCTTTTCAATCGAAATTGGAACAGTTAGGGAGCACCTCGTAAGTTATTTTAGACTAATAATATTGTTGTAATTTGAAATAGAATCTGATGTGGAAATCTTCGGAATGGGTAAACCCATCGTTGGATAAAAAAGTTTATAACTGTAGTAATCACTTACAGAGAAGATAACATTTTATTGAATTGTTTTGCAAAAATTATAGGAAACGAATTTTTGCACACATTGAAAGTGAAAACAAGATATGGAAATTATTGGCAGGGTATGCCCGTAGTCCAGGAAATTAACACTTTTGAAGAAAGTATATAGTACAAAGAGATTTCAGATTTTAATGGACAAACAAACTGTGGCCAGATGAATGAAATATTGTATTGTGGGGTGGTCGTAGAAATAGTAATATATATATTCAATATTAAAATTTGGCACATACATTTCTTTTGGCGTAGAAACGAAGCCTATTGAAATTGGAAGAAATCAGTTCAGATTTGGATATAGCTCCCATATATATGTTCGTCCGAATTGCAGTAATTATGCACTAAAATGGTCATTTGTTAACCGATTCTCTTGAAATTTGGCAGGAAGGATTTTCTCCTGACTCTCAACATTACTGGTGAATTTCATGGAAATCAGTTCTGATTTGGATATAGCTCTCATATATTGTATTTATAGCCTGATTTTTACTCCTAAAGCGCATTTATTTAGCAACCTTCCCAAAATTTTCCATAATGCTTTCCTCGTGGACTACCACAATATGTAGGAAATTTGCTCGATATCGGTTCCGATTTAGATTTAGCTCGCATACATATGGTCGTTCGATTTTGAGAAATATTGCAAGAAAGTGCACATTTGTTGATCGATTCATATGCCATATATGTATATTGCCTGATGCGCGGCATGTGCATTTATTAACCAATCGTCCCAAAATTGTGCACAACGCTTTCCTCGATGCCTAAAAAGTTTGGTCAATATCTAAGAAGTTTGGTCAAAATCGGTTCATATATAAATTTATCAGACTGTGTTAAAAATTTACTCAAATTAACTTAGTCGAAGCGAATACGTGTACTGTATATTAGAGGTGTGCACGGGAGTAGTGAGTAGTCGTGTGACGCGTGAGTCATTAGAGTCGTGAGTGAGATCCAAATCTAATCATGTGATCGTGCGTGAACATGATTGAATTAAAATTCTTCATGCGTGAGCGTAAATCACGACTCACAATGCTAATCACTACTCACAAGAAAACTACGAACCACAAGACTTCACGACATAAAAAAAAATTGCGACTTAGAGTTGGTATTCTATTCTGCTACACTACAATTTTTAATTGTTTCGCTGGCTAAATTTCAAATCAAATGTTTTTGTTTCCATGTCATCTGCAGTTATTGATTTCTATAACTAATTTATTTTTTTCGGGAAAAAAATAACAACAAGTCAAAGAGTGCTAAGTTCGGCCTGGCCGAATCTTATATAGCCTTCACCATGGATCGCATATGTTAAGTTCTTCGTCCGTTGTCTTTTTATAGGCAAACAAAAGAAAATGAATAAGAATTGCTATGCTATTGGAGCTATGTTAGGTTATAAACCTATTCGGGCTACACTTGCCATGTATGTTAAAGATAATAGTATTGTAGATCCCATTGTCGAAAATTGCAACCAAATCGAATAAGAATTGCGCTCTAGGGGAACTTAATTAGTAAATGGGGAGCTCGGTTTTCATGGGAGCTATATCAGGTTATGGACCGCTTCAGACCACATTTGACTAGTATATTAGAGAGCAAAGAAGAAGTGACTGCAGCTAAATTGCAGCTAAAGGCCCAAAAAATTAAAGCGGGAGGTCGGTTTATATGGGAGCTATATCTGGTTTAAGACCGATTCAAACCATACTTGTTACATCCATCTAATGTCAAAGAAGAAATTATAGTACAAAATTTCAGCCAAATCCGATAAGAATTGTTCCCTCCAGATCGGTTTATATGAGCTATATCAGTTAGAGATCATTGTGCAAAACTTTAGCAAAATCATACAAGAACTGCGCCCTCTAGAGCTCAAGAAGAAAAATCTAGAGATCGGTTTACATAGGAGCTTTATCTAAATATTGACCGATATGGCCTATATACAATCCCTACACACCTACACTGCTAGGAAGTATTTGTGCAAAATTTCAAGCGCCTAGCTTTACTCACTCAAAAGTTAGCGTGCATTCCACAAAGATACTTTATGGGAACTTAGATCAATAACCATTTAAACAAAATAAACAAAAAAAAAAAAAAAAAAAAAAAAAAAAAAAAAAAAACAGAAACATGTAAAAACGTGTTAAGTTCATCCGTGTCGAACTTAGGATACCCATCACCAAAGATATAATAATCATCATATTTTAATAAAACTCCACTACTATATCTAAATAGCGCTAGTCTCGTTCATATTTTATTCAGGTGCCTAGAACTCATATAAAAGTAACAGCGAAATAAGGCAATAAAACCGTTTTTATGGGATTAAGACTCTAAATTGCAAGATCGGTCTATATAAAAGCTATATCTATATTGCATGATCTGATTTATGTTTTTGGATCAGATGTCGGGAGGCTTAAAAAACTCACAATCTCACTTTTTTCCAGCCGTGATTCGCAAGTTTTTTTTTTTTGTCGCGTGAGCGTGCGTGAACTTGAGTCGACATAAGTAAAATCGTGAGTGAGCGTGCGTGAACATGTTTTGTGTCGTGGGCGTGAGTGAAAAATCACTCACGTGCTGACATCTACAATTTCTGTCAAATGCGTCAAAATTTTCAGCTTTTAGCCTATTTCGGTTTATATATGGGAGCTAAGTCAGTATACGTCAGTATATATGATAAAGGCACTACTCACGAAATATCACCCAAATCGGAAAACAATTGCAGCTTCTGGTGGGGGCACAAGATATTAAAGCGGAAGATCGGTTTATATAGGTTATAGATCGAATTGGTCGTAACAACACCTAACTACTAAATTTCTCATGAATACGACATTAAGTAACAGGGGAAACTTCTCTCCTATCAATGAGTGCAGCCCGATTAAAGTTTAAACTCGATGATAAGAGGCCGAACGGCGTGCAGCATAGCGACACTACTTGGTTGGGAAGTTTTAACATGGCAACCAGCATTAGTAAGGGGATAACCACCGCTGACAAATTTTCTGATGTTCACGATGGTTCTTGAACCTAGGCGTTTGGCGTCATGGGCTGACCTCTGCGCCAGCTGGCCTCCGGTAACAGAAAACCATGAAAACCAAAATTTCAGCTAAATCGTAGAGCAATTACTGCTTCTAGGGGCTCAAGGAGTCAAATCAGCAGAATGGTTCCAAAATCAGGCTACAGACCGATTAGGACTAGGGTTATTTGCCATGGATGTTGGACCTCATATCAAAACACTATACGCAAAATATCCGCCAAATCTGACAACAATTGCAACTTCTGGGGGCTCAAGATGTCAAATAGGGAGAAAAGTTTATATGGGATGTCTATCAGGTTTTTGACCGACTTGGACGTGGTTGTTGAAACATTATGTGCAACCAAACTGTATAGCCAGTACGGCTTATGGGGGGCTCAAGAAGTCAAATAGAGGTACCATTTGAGAAATGAACTATATTCAAATATAAACAGACTAAATATGAACCGAGTGTAATTTTCGCAGGCAAAAAAACTGTCATTACACGAAAACACAAGCATTTGGAAAAGTACAGCTAATAGACAGGGTTGTCGAGCGTGGTTAATGTGGTATTTGTATCATAGAGGCGTTTTCGCAAAAAATACAACATACCAATGTACAACATACCAAATACAACACACCAATGTACGGCCCTTGAAGCCATCACATCTAATATGGTTGAAAAGTCTTCTAACCAAAGACAAAACGCGTCCCATAGTGGTTAGTGTGTGTTGCGATCTCTGGCTTTTCATTTTGGAAAGAAAATCTCCGACCATAGTGGTTAGTGTGTGTTGCGATCTCTGGTTTTCCTTTTCCATTTGGAAAGAAAATCACCGACCATTGAGCTCGCCCCGAAAGAGAAAGAAAAATTGTGAAATTTATTGATCTTCGCCCTAACAGGCAAAAAAACTTGGAAATGAAATCATAGAATTTTGAAAGACGTTGTTTTTCCAAATCGACTTCTGAATATCAAACAAATTTGTAATCCCAAGCTGTTTCAAAATGTGTACGGCTTTCTGTGAAGCATTGCGACATAGCAAGGATCTATTATGATAGGTTCATCCCTAAGAAAGGCAACACATATTGTTGGTAAAAATTTAGCACATCCTTATAATAAAAACTTCTATAAAATCGGTGCTATTCACGTTTAATGTTGAAACATGGTACCATATAGACTGATTTGAACACTGTTTGTTTTGGAGTTCAGGAGACTGGTAGGGATTTCTGGTAAAATTTCTGAAAACCGTTTTAGTTCTTATTGCATTTGACTTGTAGTAGTACTACAGGTGCGGGTTTATGTCAAAGTCAATATAAGTGCTCTTAATATATGGAGTTTCATAAAAAACAGGCTTAGGAAGTAAACTAATTTTTTTAATTTGTATTAAAACATTTATTTTAAAAAATTGAAGTTAAAAATTTTTCTAAAAAATTTTAATAAGTTAGTACGTCAATATTGCAAATTGCAAATTTGTCCATGAATAATCCATTAAAGAACTGGGCCAAATTTCTCACAAATCATTGAGTGCTGTCCGATTCAATTTTAAGCTCAATGATCCTTTTTATAGCCGAATACGATGTTCCTGCCAGAATTCCAACCCTCGCGTTCAGCGTCATAGGCAGACACGCTAACGTCTGCGCTACGGTGCCCTCAACAACGTCAATATACATGCTCTCAATAATCAATATTGAAATTTCATCAAAATCGGAAAAGGGAATTGAGGGTCATGCGTTAATTGGCCAAAATGTCATTAATACTTGAAAAATGTTGTGTTGCAACACTTTAAACATTTTAAGTGCATAGAGCTAGTTAGTTTTTTAAATTGGCTGCTTTATTGAAATTGTTTTATTTATTATATTCATTTTAACCATTTTTCAGGAGAAATACAAAAGTAGAGATAAAAACAACATTTTTATAACGTAGTATTTTTGGGGTTTTCCGTAAAAACTAAAATTATCACAAGTTATCTTATGAAAACTTAAAGTCTTTTTTCTAAAATTCTATAAACAAAATTTTTAATATATTGGGTTGCCCAAAAAGTAATTGCGGATTTTTCATATAGTCGGCGTTGACAAATTTTTTCACAGCTTGTGACTCTGTAATTGCATTCTTTCTTCTGTCAGTTATCAGCTGTTACTTTTAGCCTGCTTTAGAAAAAAAGTGTAAAAAAAGTATATTTGATTAAAGTTAATTCTAAGTATTATTAAAAATCATTTACTTCCTTTAAAAAAATCCGCAATTACTTTTTGGGCAACCCAATATTTTGGATCAGTCTTTTCATACCCACCACCTTTGGATGGGGGTATACTAATCTAGTCACTCCGTTTGTAACACCTCGAAATATACGTCTAAGATGGTCTAGTCCGTACGCGTAAAGCTAGCCTCTTGAAATTTTGCACAGATGTTTAATACTGATGAAGGTCGTTGGAGACTGCAACTGGGCCATATCGTTTCAGATTTAGACATAGGTCCCACATAAATCGATCTCTCGATTTGATTTTGAGCACTTACAAGCCACAGTTTTTGTCCGATTTGGCGGAAATTTGTTCTGTTACGACTTCCAAAACCTGTGCCAAGAACGGTCCAAATCAGTCTATAACCTGATATAGCTCCCTTTTAAATCGGTCTCTCGATTATACTTGTTCGGTTTGTGGAAGCATTAATATTTACTGGTCTGACAAAAGTTTGACAACTAAATTTATATTGTATAAATCCATGGTGGTGGGTTCCCGAGATTCGGTCCGGCTGAACGTAGGCCACTTTTACTTGTATATTTTTAAATGGTATAATTGTATCAGAGATAACTTTAGCCATGTTGCGCAATTAAGTGTTTACTTTTGGACAATTTTTCATATATGTGAAATGCAATAAAACTATTGCCTACTTTTAGGATTTCAGAAATAGTTAACACTGCGATTACAACGGGGAGGGTGTGTTTTTAACGCGTATCTTATTATAGCTGAAACTTTGCACAGGTCCTTTATTGTTCAGAGGCAGGTTAAGTTCGAAGATGGGCTATATCAGACTATATCTTGATATAGACACCATATAGACCGATCCGCCGATTTGAAGTCTTAGAGGCATAAATTTGGGACAGTGAGTGTTAGGCCCTTCGACATCCTTCTTCAATTTGGCCAAGATTGGTTCAGATTTGGATATAGCTGCCATATGGACCGACATCTCGATTTAAAGTCTTGGACCCATAAAAAGCACTAAGCAAACTTCTCTTTCAAGTGGTGTCGCTAAGCGGCCCTCTGTTGAGCTTAAACTTTAATGCAATGTTTTTTTTTTTTAATATGTAAATGCAAATTTGCCTATGAACATTTCATTAAGGTACAGTGGAAAACTTCTCACATATTATAAGTGATATCCGTTTAAAGTTTGACCTGAATGATAAGGTACTATGGTTGATTTTTCTATAAAAAAAGTTTTAAATATATTTTCGATCAATCTTTTCATACCCACCACCATAGGATAGGGGATATATTCAATTGGTCATTCGGTTTGCAAGGCATCGAAATATCAATGTCCGACCTTTCAAGGTGTTTATATTTCGGATCGTCGTAAAATTCTAAGACGATAAGACGGACGGACGTTAGTCCGTCTGTTGAGACACTAAATGGGCATATGGGTCTACATGGCAGCTATATCTAAATATAGTCCGATCTGAACAATATTTGATCAGGATGTCAGGAGGCTTAAAACAACCCACGGTTTCAAATTGCAGCGACGTCGAGTAACAAATAAAGCTTTTATGGGATTCAACCCCTTAATCGGCAGATCGGTGTATATGGCAGCAATGTCTTAATGTTATCCGATCTGAATCATATTTGAGTCGAATGTCGGGAGATTAAGAACAACTCAATGTTTAAAATTTCAGCGAAATCGGATAATAAATGCAGCTTTTAGGGGTTTTAGACCATAACCGCCAAATCGGTCTATATGGCAGCTATATCCCTATTTGGTTCGATTTGGCCCGTTCATAGATGCAGCAAAAACAAGAGAGAATCGCTCAACAAATGATCACTTTATTGCATTATTGCTGCAAATCGTACGAACATGGGAGCTATATCTAAATCTGGACGGATTTCGAGCAAACTTCTTAGATATTGTGGTAGTCGTCAGGGAAATCGCTGTGCAAAATTTTGGTAAGATTGGTGAGTAAATGCGCTTGCTGTGACTCTAGAAGTTAAAATCGGGCGATAAATATATGGGAGCTATTTCTAAATCTGACCGATTTTCATGAAGTTCACCAATAATGTCGAGAGCCAAGAGAAAATCCTTTCTGCTAAATTTCGAGAGAATCGGTTAACAAATGACCATTTTATTGCATTATTACTGCAAATCAGACGAACATATATATGAGAGCTATATCCAAATCTGAACTGATTTTTTCCAATTTCAAAGGTTTCGTCTCTAAGCCGAAGAACATGTCTATACCAAATTTTGAGACGATCCGATGAAAACTGCGACCTGTACTTTGTACACAATTTAGCATGGGCAGACGGACATACCTAAATCGAATCCGAAAGTGATTCTGGTTCGAACCGTATACTTATCAATGGGTCTATCTCTCTTCCTTCTGGGGTGTTACAAATAAATGCACTAAGTTATAAAACCCTCTACAGTAGTGGTGTGGGTATAAAAAGCGTGAAAACATTTACGGTTTTATTAAAAATATTTTCGTGATGCTTTTTATACCCTCCACCATAGGATGGGAGTATACCGATTTCATCATTCTGTTTATTCTCGAAATATTCGTCTCAGACCCCATAAAGTTGTTGATCGTCATGACATTTTATGTCGATCTGGCTATGTCAGTCTGTCGAAGGCACGCTAACTTTCGAAGGAGTAAAGCTAGTAGCTTGAAATTTTGCACAAATACTTTCAATAGATGTAGGTCAGTTGTGATTGTAAATGGACCATATCGGTCCATGTTTTGATAAAGCTGCCATATAAGCCGATCTTGCTTCTTGAGCCACAACAGGGCGCAATTTTTATCCGATTTGGCTGAAATTTTGTATGAGGTGTTTTTTTTTTAATGATTTTCAACAGCCGTGTTAAGTATGGTTCAAATCGGTCCATAACCTGATATAGCTGCCATATAAACCGATCTGGAATCTTGACATCTTGAGCCACTAGAGGACTGTACTGCACTGTACGGGTGAAATCGATACATAACCTGATATAGCTGTCATATAAGCCTTGTCTTGACTTCGTAAGCCTTTTGAGTTCGCAAATCCTATCCGATTTCGTTAAAATTTCGAACGACGTGTTTCGTTATGACTTTCAACAACTGTGCAAAGTATGGTTCAAATTGGTTTCATAACCTGATATAGCTGTTATATAAACCGGTGTGGAATCTTGACTTCTTGAGCCTCTATAGGGCGCAAATATTATTTGATTTCGGTGAAATTTTGTACAACGGCTTCTTCCATGACTTTCAACATACTTGTCAAATATGGTCTGAATCGGTCTATAGCCTAATATAGCTCCCCTATAAAACGATCTCTCTTTTTTACTTTTTGAGCCCTTAAAGGGCGAAATCCTTTTTCGATTTGGCGGACATTTTACACAGTGATTTCTACTGTGGTCTCCAATATTCATTCCATTATGGTCCGAATCGACCCATAACCTGGTATAGCTCCAATAGCATAGCAATTCTTTTCTTTTATCCTTTTATCTCCTTTGTTTGCCTTAAAAGAGACACTGGGAAAAGAATTCGACAAATGCGATCCATGGTGGAGGGTATATAAGATTCGGCCCGGCCGAACTTAGCATGCTTCTACCTGTTTCTTCTTCTTCCGAATTGGACCATAACCAATAGCATATGGTGATTTCGATTGTGAAAAAAAGTGCAGCATTTTTTCGACATGTTGCACTGAGATCGAAATTTTGTGTTCGATTCTCCAAAAAAGTGTAACCCCACCACCGGGTAAATGTTCGTTTGTAATGGTGTTGCCCACTAAAAGTGAAAAAATGCTGCATTTTCTACACCGTGGCTAGGCTAGGATGGAGAATGCCGCACTTTAAATCAGCTGCTATCATCTCATGTGCATGCCACCGTTCAAGCAAATTTTGGTTGAAAAGAAGAAGAAGAAAACAATTTGTAGAATGTTTGGCAAAATATTAAAAAGAAATACATAAAAAAAGGAAAAAGTAATCGCCTTTTATTTAGCTAACGGCATATTAGATGCATTGCTACATTTTACAGCATTATTTGGTTGAAATTACAATATACGGGCATATTAACATGTTCGATTGAAAATGTAAAAAGTGTAAAACTATGAGAGGGATAAGGCAGCATTCCCAAAAGTTTGTCCCGTATAAGTGCAACATTAGTGTAACATTTTTTTTCAGAATCGAAATCACCAATAGTCATTCTTTACTTTTATCCTTTCATTTCCTTTGTTTGCCTTAAAAGAGACACTGGGAAAAGAATTCGACAAATGGGATCCATGGTGGAGGGTATATAAGATTCGGCCCGGCCGAACTTAGCATGCTTCTACTTGTTTCTTCTTCTTCATCTGTTTGGATTTTTACAGCCGGTCATGAGAATCAATTTCTGTTCTGCAACACACAAAAGAGAGAGATTGTTAAATGAGTTTTGAAGATAAGAAATTGGCAGTTCCTCAGACAAGGCAGCACATTTCCCCCCACACGTTTCGATAATTGGCTCTCTTTATCTCATCGGCACCATCGGTGCACACTCAGGTGAAGTCAATGTGGTAAATGGTAAATATGTGAATATGGTGAAAAAACTATGTTATTTAACCTATTAAAGCCTGCATTATTTTTATGTGGTCAAAATACTTTCAATACAATATGGTTCAGCGACTGATTAGTCTTTATAATTTATGTTGTTTTGTATAAATCAAGGTTCACCTAAAGATAAAGATTCATTTCTAGCCTAATGTTCATTTCTCTCTGATGCAAGGTCAACTTAAAGCAGAAAATCATAGTGTATTAACATTGAATCAAATTGAGGCAGTTGTAAACAAAATTAACAAAAATAAATAAGCACAGAAAATAAACAGTAAAAGCAGAAACATAAAAGGAAATATTAACAAAAAATAAGCAAAGAAAATAAAATATTGACAAAAAAAGAAAATAACTAAAAACACGAATAAAGTGAATTTAATATAGAAAAAAACAATTAAACGAAAATCAAAACTAATCAAAAATAAAGAAATTCAAGTAGAAACCAGCAGCAATTAAATTAAGAAAACCATATAATTAAAAAGAAAATTTAGAAAAAAAGTGTTGAATGATAATAAAATATTTTTCTTCTACCAAAAATTGAAAAAAATTAAAAAAAAGAATATCAGTGCATAATACCATAAAAGTGTAAACTCGTTCAAGTGAGACCATTTTGTGAAAAATAAACCTTTTTACCATTACACCAGCATATAGAAAAATTTCCAGCAATTCAAGCGTCGTTTATTTTGGCAATCGTTTAATCAACAAATCATTCCATATGGTTCATATTATTGAATTGGTCGGTCAGCCGAAGGTTGAGTTTGCTCAACAAGTTAATGTGAGTATCAACACCATCATATCTAAGCTACCCTATTTAGTTTCTATATATATATATATATTTTTTTTTACCACATTTCAGCACTTTTTCCTATTCGGGTTTTTGTTTTTTTTTTTTGTTAAGTTTTCTCTTTGCCCTGACTGTTGTTTTCATTTTGTGATATATAAAACCAGACATTATAACCGGTATCAGTTGGCATGGCCCTCTGTATATGAATATGGAGCCCAAAAGAACAGAAAACCCAAACAAAATGATAGGAAACCCTGCAAAAAATCCCTATAATAAATCTTGCGTTTGTAGTCACGTAATGACAACATAATATGTGACTTTTGTCTCTCTGTGTCTCTCACTCTCTCTCATTCACGGTGAGCGTGAGTTCATTCAGACGTAGAGTTTTTCGCACCCACATGCCCAAGCAGACATCTTTATAGACTCCGTCTTCCCTCCAAAAAAATAAAAAAAAAAACACAAAATAATTTTGCTTTCACACAACTCACATGTTTCCACAAAAAGCGACGAATTTCTTTTTTCTTTGTTGTGGCGTATTTTTCATTGTCGAGCCGTATATATGGTTTTTATGAGTTTGTCTACCGGGCATAGTTTTGGTCCCAATGTAATGGTCTACATTTCAAAGGACACCCAAAACATACGCAACTCTGCTCAGCCTTAACCAAGGTTAAGAAGAAATTCCTTTGTATGGGCAAACAACGGCCGCCGTCATGGTTAAGAGCTGGTGGAAGAAGGGACGGTATAATTAATCATTTTTATTTTGGATGACAAGAAAATTTGCGGCCTATACACAACACACAAAAGGACAACGACATTGCCAGCGACGAAAAAGACAACAAGAAAACCAAAAATCATAATAATAAAGATGTGTTTTATAACGAGCAAATTAAAGCATACATTAGGGCTTATCCCAGCCAGAGCAGACATTTTTTTGTCATTCTCTCCCCCGTACACCTCCCCCACACCAGCAAATTTCCAATGCTCTCAGTTTTTGCTCTGTGTCTGCATGATTTCAAAAAATAATGGGCATGTGACATTTTAAAGTCATGTCATTGAGACAAAGTCATGTTATATGATTGAAATCATGATTTTCTTTAGAAAAATAAAACCATCAAAAAATCTGTTACTCAATGAAATAGGTTTTTTTTTTTGGTTTCTTAATCAATCAAAGGAGTTGTTGTTTGATTTTTTCAATAAAGATTAATTACATTAACTTTGCGGAATTAATACGCAAAGAAAGTTGTGGTGATATATAACATTTTAGAAGCCATTACGTTAACAAAAGGAAGATGTCAAAACAAAAAAATACATTAAATAATTAATTTCTTAGAAATGCTAAAATACACTTTTTAAAACGCGTAGTGAGTAAGAAAAAAATTTTTAAAATTGTTCAGTATCGAAGACATTAACAATTAGGAAAATGAATGGAGTTTGATATATTTATTAAGTTTCCAAAAATTGACAAACACTTTTATTATGTGTGACAATTCATTCATGCAATTATAAATATTGCATAATTTATTGCATACTTTTGGGACCAATTCATCAATTAATCTCAACTAAGCTTTTAAAATTGGCAATGAGTTGGAAAATAAACAATTTTCAGAAATTTTCAATCTTGAAAATATTAAAAATTATTCTAAAGAACGGAGTTTGATTTATTATGTACTAAATGAGTTTCCGAAACTTGAAAAACGCCTTTGTTATATGAGACGATTCATTCAAAGCAATTATAAGTATTACATAATTTATTGCATACTTTGGGGATCAATTTATTAACTGACCTCATAAATGGTTTAACATAGTTCTTCATGGGTTAGTATGTGTACATGATCGTCTGCCTTGGGTACCCATCATCATGGATTCTGCTAAAAATGCAACCTTGTTGACTCAGTTTGTATTTGAATTATTTTGAAACACACAAATCGTGTATTGCGATTGAGGCTTCTATGGTCTCAAGAAGTCATATCAGGGTATCGGTTTTAAAGAGGCCTATCGAAATAGGATTCGTTGTGAGTATTGGGATACACAAGTGTACTTCCCGTAGCAAATTTAAGGCGAATCGGGCAAATACTAAAGCTTCTAGGTGTCAAATCTGGAGATCGGTTTGTTTGGGGTCTATATATATTTATGAACCTACCGTTATGAGTGCAGGAGGGCGTAAGTATATTTTATGAACCAAATTTCAGCCAAACCGGATGAAAACTGAGGCTTTTAAGATTTTTTAGCCAAATCAGGTGAAAATTGAGGTTTGTAGGGGCTCAAGCCAAATCCGGTGATCGGTTTATATGAGGGCTATGTCAGTTTATAGACCGATTCGGATCACACTTGGCACAGATGTTGCAAGTCAGAAAAGAAATCTTTGTGCTAAATGTAAGCCAAATCAAGTGAGGTTTCTAGGGGCTTAAGAAGCCAAATCCGGGATCGGTTTATATGGGGGCTATGTCAGTTTATGGACCTATTCAGATCATACTTGGGGCAGATGTTTGATGTAGAAGAAGAAGTTTTTGTGCTAAATGTCAGCCAAATCAAGTGAAAATTGAAGTTCTATGGGCTTATGAAGCCAAATCCAGGGATCGGCTTATATGTCTGTTTATAGACCGATTTAGATCGTACTTGTCACAGATTTTGGAAGTCAGAACAGAAGTCTTAGTGCCAAATCAACTAAAAGTTGAGGTTTTTAAATCAAATCCGGAAATCGGTATATATAGGGGTTATATCATATTTCATCCAAATAGAATGGAAATTGAGAATTGTAGAGTCTCAAGAAGTCAAAACTGGGAAAGGGTTTACATGGGGCTCAAATCTGAACGGATATGGACCATTCGCAATGCCCAACGACTTACATCAGAAAGAAGTATCCGTACAAAATTTCGGGCGGCTAACTTTACGCGTTCGGCTGCTATAATGAATTTCGACAGTCGGAAGTGCGGACGCACATGTCTACATCGACTCATAGTTTTTGGGGTTGCAGATAAATATTTCATTACAAACGAAATGACAAGATACAGCTCCCGATTCACCGATTTGACTTAGGTTAGGTTAGATTTAAATGGCAGTCTGTCATCAGGCTCACTTAGACGTATGCGTCCATTGTGATACCACAGGAACCGAAAAAGGAAGATGCCTTCTAGTTCCAAAAGTTTAACCATCCAGATCGCGAACGTTCACATCCGCATTGACTTCTTGAGACCCTAAAAGCCCCAGCACATAGGGTTCAATTATGACTTCCAACAATCGTGATAAGTATGGCCCTATGTAAATCCATCTCCTGATTTGACATCTCAAGCCCCTGTAAGCCTCATTTTTTATCCGATGGGGCTGAAATTGTGTTCGCAGTGTTCTGTTACGACTTCCAACAATCATGTCACGAACGGTCTAAATCATTTGTGTACATTTTTAGAGGAATCCATGGTGGTGGGTACCCAAGATCTGGGCCCGCCGAACTTAGAACGCTTTTACTTGTTCAAATATATATGAGCAATTTCGAGTTATTGATCGATATGGTCCTTGTCATTGGTATAAGATGCAATAGAAAAACACCACCTCCTAACTTTCAAGCAAATTAAGTAATAATTGCACCCTCCAGAGCTTCAGAAATTCAAATTGGGATTTATATGGCAGCTAGAGCAGGTTACGAACCGATTTGAATTATACTTGGCAAAGTTGGAAGTAATACCAAAATGATATCTGCAAAATTTCAGCCAAATAGGCTAAGAATTGAGCACTCTGGAGGCTCAAGAAATGTAATCGGGAGATCGGTTTTTATGGTTATGGGCTTACTTCCCGGCATGGGATAGTTGTGAGAACCACACAGGCTGGAACATTGGTGTCCGATCTGTATGGTGTTCATTGCTGTCACGAGGAGCTCAGCTGCGAGCTACCGGGCACGTCTACAGACTGCGGATTGTAGAATGCTCCATACGGGGTAGTTGCATCGGCAGTGGTCGACTATCGGCGACATCGAGCGGAGATTCTCAGTAAGAGACCGAGCGGCACCCGCTCCTACATAAATATTGAGTGCCTAAGATGATGCTCGATATGGCAAGGCGAGTTATTGGCGCCTTTAAATAACCAACGGCCACCTTGTTCCTGCGGCGATCGGTCCTTTGGACCGGAACGAGCTTACTCACATACACATGAAAATGTGGCTACAACAAGAAGAAGAAGAAGTTATTATCAACATTATCTGTATTACCTGCAGTGATTGCAGTGCAAGAAACGTGGTTCAAATAGAATTTTGTCCAAATTTATAATTTACTAGGGTACATATCAATACATTGTTGTCGATCAGACGGTTACGGCGGTACATCGCTATTTATCCGTGAGTAAATATTTTTCAAAGAAGTTGAAAATAAAACTGGAGACTTCATAAACAACATTGTTGTTCAACTTAATGACATTTAGGTGGACCGTAAACCAATCACACTTATGAGTTTTTATAAATCGCCTAAATGAAACGGTCAATTCTTTTTAGAGTTTTTGGATGATTGTCTTGAACGTTATTGAAGAATACCAAGTATATTCGTTGGAGATGCCAATATTGATGGTATAAAAGTAAATGAATTTTCTGATATTCTATCACAATTTGATAACTAGGCCCTTTAGTAGTTCATGTCTTTATCATGTCTACAGTAACATATTAAGGCCGTTGACAATTGATGCGATAGAATGCAACCTCTCTGATCACAATCTGATACACATTGCAGTAGATGTTCAGGTTAAACTTTAATTTAAGTTGAACGTAGGAGTATTGCAGTGTTTGATTTTGACCTTTTGAAAATACAGTTGGAAACCGACTTAGATCTGCTTAAAAATACCGGAAACACTTCCGTTGATACTCTACTGAAAGTTTGTTGAAATGTATAAAAATGGCAATTGAAGCGTCAACTTTTACCAAGAACAAGAATAATATTTCGAAAAATAAAGTAACTCACTGGATTAATGGGAACCTACATAAATTGATAGCGTATAAAATTCGTCTTTTAAAACAGAGAAGGAAAATCCTAGCTGTGAAATAAGTCACACGAAAGACTCTATGAACGATTATTACGAAAACAATCTTATGAGCTTTAAAAACGATCCTTAACGGACTTAAAGATTTCTAAAGGATGCGCTTGGGAGGAGCTCTAAGAGTTGTATAAATGTTTTTGATGAAAATGGAATTGCAGTTATGAGCAATTTGGATCAGGCAGAAACGTTTAACAAATACTTTGCAAAATCTGTTGAAAACCTTAAGCGGGGTATAGACATTTTGCCTATGAATAATTTAAACTCCTTAAGAACAGTGCTTAGATGCAGGACTGTATTTGAAATCAATCAAACAATTGCACATGAGCCGAACGTTATATTGGGTTGCCCAAGAAGTAATTGCGGATTTTTTAAAAGAAAGTAAATGCATTTTTAATAAAACTTAGAATGAACTTTAATCAAATATATAATTGCCATTTTGTTCAATAAACTTTTGCCATCTTCTTGGCAAATTTAATATTCCACGCTCATAGAACTTCTGGCCTTTATCTGCAAAAAACTGAACCAAGTGCGATTTTATAGCCTCATCATTGCCGAAAGTTTTACCATTTAAGGAGTTCTGCAAAGATCGAAATAAATGGTAGTCTGATGGTGCAAGGTCAGGGCTATATGGTGGATGCATCAAAAGTTCCCAGCCAAGCTCACTCAGTTTTTGGCGAGTGACCAAAGATGTGTGCGGTCTAGCGTTGTCCTGGTGGAATATGACACCTTACGATTGACCAATTCTGGTCGCTTCTCCTTGATGGCTGTATTCAATTTGTCCAATTGTTGACAGTAAACAACCGAATTAATCGTTTGGTTCCTTGGAAGCAGCTCAAAATATACCACACCAAACAGACAGCATAACCTTCTTTTGATGGATATCAACCTTTGAAGTGGTTTGAGCTGGTTCACCATGCTTGGACCATGATCGTTTTTGACTAACATTGTTGTAAACAATCCATTTTTCATATCCAGTTATGATTCGTTTTAAAAACGGATCGAATTCATTGCGTTTAAGGTGCATATCACAAGCGTTGATCCGGTTTGTTAATTGAATTTCTTTCAATACATGTGGTACCCATATTAAAATTGACGCCAAACAAACAAATGTAAACAAAATTTCGCGCACTTTTTTTCTAAAGCAAGCTAAAAGTAACAGCTGATAACTGACAGTAGAAAGAATGCAATTACAGAGTCACAAGCTGTTGAAAAAATTTGTCAACGCCGACTATATTACTACTATATTACCGACAATTACTTTTTGGGCAACCCAATAGTATCGGGCTTTCACTGAGTAAAAGATGTGGGCATGACAATGTATCTCCCAAAGTCCTAAAGGAATGTAGTAGTAGTATTGTGCCACATTTAGTTGATATTTTTAACAACATGTTGAATACCGGTGAATATCCTGAAGTATTGAAAATTCGTAGAATCGTGCTATACCAAAGAAAAGATTGCTAACAGCAATGTCTAGTTTTCGCCCGATTTCAGTTCTGTCGTCTGTTAAAAACATATTCGAGGAGATCCTTCTTCGGCAATTGTCTGCATACTTCGAACTAAATAGTTAGCTAAATCCGTGCCAATATGGTTTTCGGAGAGGCTGTGGTACCGAGGTAGCAACAATAAATGTAATCAACTATATATGTTCAACTTTTAGATTAAGGTTATAGCGAAGAGGCATGGATTTTCTTTGACATTCAACATGGTCGATCATGATATAATCGTACAAAAAGTAGACAATTATGGAGTTCGGGGTAATGAGTTCTCACTTTTTAAGGCTTATTTGTAGAATCGCAAGCAATTTGTTCAGATCAATGAATGCAAGAGTTCAATGATTTCGGTAAAACATGGCGTACCTCAAGGTAGTACTTTGGAAGCAACAATAAATGTAATCAACTATATATGTAAACTTTTAGATGAAGGTTATAGCGAAGAAGCAGGGATTTGCTTTGACTTGACAAAAGCATTCGACATGGTCGATCATGATATAATCGTACAAAAACTAGACAATTATGGAGTTCGAGGTAATGAGTTCTCACTTTTTAAGGCTTATTTGTAGAATCGCAAGCAATTTGTTCAGATCATCAATGAATGCAAGAGTTCAATGATTTCGGTGAAACATGGCGTACCTCAAGGTAGTACTTTGGGCCCTAAATGAATGATCTTATAAATTTGGAACCAACCGAAAAATTATTTATGTATGCAGATGACATATGTATTTTTATACCCTACACCTCTAGTGTGGTACAGGGTATTATAACTTAGTGAATTTGTTCGTAACACCCAGATTGAAGAGAGATAGACACATTAGTAAATTAGTAAATATACCGAACGACTCAGAATCACTTCCTGATCACTTTACATATATATATATATATATATATATATATATATATATATATATATATATATATATATATATATATATATATATATATATATATATATATATATATATATATATATATATATATATATATATATATATATATATATATATATATATATTTATTTATTTATATATATATATATATATATATATATATATATATATATATATATATATATATATATATATATATATATTTATTTATTTATTGACCAATCTTCCCTAAATTTTGTATACAACGCTTTCCTCCAGGACTTCCACAACATCTGTAAAGTTTGCTTGAAATCGAGTAAGATTTACATATAGCTCCCATATACATGCTCGTCCGATTTGTAGTTATAATGCCATAGAGAATCGGTCAACAAATGACCATTTATTTGTTGACCGATTCTCTCGAAACACGGCAGTAATTTGCTCATTTGTTAAACAGATTGTCTACAAATTCGGCATGAAAGGTTTTCTTATGACTGTCGACATTACTTGTGCATTTCTTAGAAATAGGTTCAGATTTAGATTAGATAAAGACCAATCTTTAAAAAATTATGCACAACGCATTCCTTGATGCCTACCAAAATGTCTAAGAAGTTTGGCCAAAATCGGTTAATATTAAGATGTATTATTAAGATGTTCGTCTGATTTTGGGTAATTTACGATAATATGGTCATTTTTCAACCGTATTTATTAGAGTTTTAACATACTTGCTCGAAATTTGATACGGATTGTTTAATACCCATCTGAAAATATCCATCAAAATTGGTTCAGAATTAGATATAGGTCCCACTTTGTACCTATAGGGTAGGTGTAGAGTATTATACAGTCGGCACCGCCAGACTTTTGTCTTTCCGTACTGGTTTACCCATACAAATCTGTAGCTGCTGTAAAGTGTTACGTGGAACGGGACGCTTCATTAATACAATATGTGAATATATGCGCGTATATAATCTATTCTTTAACGAGTCTAAAACTAAGGCACTTTAGACCACTTAGACTGTTAATTCGCATCTCAGCCTAAATTTTGCTATAATATACGCACACAAAAACAATACTGATTTGAAATCACTCCAGCTTGTTTGTTTGTGGGTTTGTCAATTTGTTTGTTCCGTATAGAATCAAAAACGGCTGAACCAATTTCTTTAAAATTTTCACAGATTGTGGGGAATGATCCGGGAGGAGCAATAGGCTATATAATTTATTGGTATCGGTAGGTATCCCCTTACCTAAAAGTACGACCCAAAAATAAAAGTGAACCGATGGGGACAATATGGGTTTCAAATGAAAGGTATTCAGCAGTAGACTACGAATTGCATAATAAAAATTGGATCCAAGTAACGTGGGGCCGCCACGACCCCGAAAACACCCTATTTTAGGGGTTAATTGGACGATAATGACAATATGTGACTCGAATGAAAGATATTCGCGAGTAAATTAATAATCACCAGGAAGGAGAAAAAGACTTTTTAGTTTGTTGATATTGGAAGGACCTTTCCCCGCTACCCCAAAAACACCACTAAAAATCAAAAGTGGACCGATAGGGAAAATATGGGAATCAAATGAAAGGTATTGGGGAGTAGAATACCAATATGGTATTAAAAATTGGAATCAAGTATGCGAGAGGTCGTCCAACCCCAAAAACTCCCAAAAAAAATATTTTAGACGTAAATATCAATATGGGACTCAAATGAAAGGTATTCGGGACTAGACTACGAATATGACAGAAAAAAAATTGAGGTCCAAGTAATTGGCGGTCACCCAACTCTCAAATGGGAATATAATTCGATCCCAGCTAAATGAGCCTCAAATTAACGGTATTTGGTAGCAGATTACGAATATGATTCTAGGTGGTGCTTTACCTCTTAAAGTCGCCTCCAATAGTTTATTTGACCCATTAAAACAATGGGGGATCAAGTAATAAATATTTTAAAGTGGAGTGCGTCATTCAAATTTGTGCTCAAGTGGCAGTGTGGCGCACAACCCTCATATAGACGCCTTTCACCAAACGGCTGTATACACCAATCATGACAATATGAGGTTAAATTAAAGGTATAAGGTTGTGAACTGTGAATCTGATATCATTATTCTGCTCATATATCTAGAGGACTACCTCCACCCAAAACAGTCGATCAATTATAATGATCCAACGGGACACTGTGATTTAATTAATGTGTGGGGACACTTATAAATGTAGGCCGCCATAGCCCCAAAATTATAACGATCAGGAGTTGCAAACCTTAACGTTAAGGTTGCAACCATTTTTAGCTCATCGATAGACAAGACCAAACGGCGTGTTGCTGGGCAACACTTTTTGTTCAAAAGTTTTACTTGGGTTAATATTAAGAACTTTCGATACCCCACCAAATATATAGACTGGCAAACTATTGTCGATCTTTGCAGAACTCCTTAAATGGTAAAACTTTCGGCAATGATGAGGCTATAAAATCGCACTTGGTTCAGTTTTTTGCAGATAAAGGCCAGAAGTTCTATGAGCGTGGAATACTAAATTTGC